>NC_135187.1:9446555-9748305 GCF_041146795.1 Maylandia zebra
TCTGCCGGAGGTTTCTTCCTGTTAAAAGGGAGTTTTTCCTTCCCACTGTCGCCAAAGTGCTTGCTCATAGGGGGTCATATGATTGTTGGGTTTTTCTCTGTATCTATGAAGCGCCTTGAGGCGACTTTTGTTGTGATTTGGCGCTATATAAATAAAATTGAATTGAATTGAATTGCAGTGAAACAGAGAGCTGAACCTCCACGTGTGTGCCTGCGGACTGAGCTGATAAAACAAGTAAAAGTACAAATGTGTACAAGTTACAGACGTCATTCTTAATAAAGCTACACAACACTTTTGGTGTGACTTTATATTGTGTGTTAAAGGGGATAATGGTTAGGAGGTAAAGTAGAGGATGCAGAGACAATCATCACTGAGGCAGTCTCTCCTGCATGAAGTCCAGTTGGTGGTTTTCCTGTGTGTGTGTGTGTGTGTGTGTGTGTGTGTGTGTGTGTGTGTGTGTGTGTGTGTGTGTGTGTGTGTGTGTCTGATGCCGCAAAGCTGACTATGAGCTGTAACATCCTCCATGACTGTGGTATGGAACAGATGTGGGTGTGTCCTCATCTCACGGAGGAGTCCAAGTTGTCATCAAACAAACCTTCACACAAAAACAAAATATAAACAAATAAAATTACAGCAGTGATTTAATTACTTTATGACCTCTGTTAAAATTATTTCTACATCATTTGCTCAATATATCACAGCATTCAGGGCCATTATAAGCACAGAACGTACAGAGAAAGGTACTAAACTGAATCAATTTCAGCTTTTGTGCGTGCTTACACTTATTAGCAACACAAAGTTATGAGCACAAACAGCAGTGTAGAAAAATCCAGGCAGCTAATCCTGTTTAATCTCAGAGCTAATCAATATGCTAATATAAATGCTCATCTGTGAACTAACAGGAAAGGGAAATAGATTTTCATATGAGTTGTGGAATCACCAGTTTAAATGTCAAAAATTAATCTCTGAATTTTGAATCCATATACTTATTTCTCTTTTTGAATTGTGCTTTAAAAAACGATTTTGAACATCTGTTTTTTTTTTATTTTGGAATTAAAAAATGTTTAAAATTTGGTTTTGAATGAGAGTTTAATTCTTTTTTGGGAAATTCATTTTCGATTTGAAGTATCTATTAATAGATTAATAATTCATTTTGAAATATTGGTTAAAAAATAATGTTTTTATTTTAAATTTAAATATTAAAAAAAAAACTTTAGTCATGTTTGAATTAATAAACGAATTAAAAATGAATTTGTAAATGAATTTACAAATGTATATTTTAATATCAATATTGTACAATTCATAATTTAAGCACAGAATTCTTTATTTAAATGGCTTTCTTTGTCTTTTTTATACATCTACTAATCTGCGGGGTGTTTTTAAACTCTTCATTCAGTATTTATTCAACATTAAGATTTATACATATATATATATATATATATATATATATATATATATATATATATATATATATATATATATATATATATATATACATATATATTTCTTTACCCAAGACGAATCGTTTAAAATCTTCTTAAAATATAATTAGTTATGTTTTTCTATTGTAAGTTGAGCTAACCTTGACAAAATTGGGTAGTTACTTAACTTTAATCAACTAGTTGTACAACTGCATTATTGGACATTACAGGCTTTTTCTTGCAATTGCATTACAGCCTTTTATTCCCTACAGTGTCTCAAATATGACATTGCTTCCTGCGAAATATATGTTATTGTTTTCTGTAATAAATATCAGAAAATTACAATTACAGACCACTGTGTTTTAAACTCTTAAAATCTTGCATATTGTCCGTTTTTTAAATTCTAGTAAATATTCTGTACACTGTTGATGTCCTGATAGCTGCAACTAATCTGATGGCCACTAGAGACTCCCATGGAGTGAATGTTTTAACTGTAGTACATAAGCAACCTGTCTCTGAATCTTTTTTTGATTGTTTCACTGTTTGATTCTTTTGTTTTGTAATTATTATTATGACAAAAATGTTCTTCTTAAATTTGACTGTTAACAGTTTTCAGAGATTCTGAATGTTTGCAAACAAAATTACTATTAGTAGATAAACAATCATAAAAAACAACTTCTGGATTCCGCATTAAATTCCTCCTTCGATGCAATATGATTACTTTCTAACAAACATATGATTAAACAAAATCGTAACTCAATGTTTGTATATTTCTTGTTTTAATCATACTGTGTGATTCCGTACTATTCATGGTTCTTAGTTGTTTTCTGCTTATGTTATATTTATAGTTTCTAGTCTAGTGCCTTCCCTTGTTTCACTAAACTAAACGTGGAACACAGGGAAGGCACTCATGTCCTGAATGTTTCCAACACATTGATAGCATGGTTGCTTTGCTCCTGTGTCTTTTTAGGTCCCTTCCAGCTTTTTATTTTGTTATTACCCTCTTGTCTGGTCTGTCTTTCATGGGCACACTTTCTTCTCATCGGAAACATCATTCGCCCACATCAATTTCTCCAACTGCTCCAAATATGACTCAAAATTCCTTCCTTCGATTCATTATATTCGACAACACGACCCACAGTGTTTTTTCTTATGTTTGAACAGTCCCTCAACAGCCTCTTTAACACTGAAATTTTTTTAAAATCCTGGTCGCTAGTTGTGAAATTCTTGAATACTGGAGGGCAACAATTCACTCTATTACAAAAACGATATGTCCAAATGAACAGAATCAACCTTTTTGGGACCCCGATAAGAAGTGAGCCACCTTTTTTAGTAAAGACAACCCAGGGTTAATCCTCAAGTTATCTTGATAGTAGTAGTAGAGGCCTCTAAGATGAAAGAACAGAGATTGCTTTACTTTGTAATTTGTCAAGGAAGACACCAATTGCCTTGCTTGTCCTGACTGTCCTGTCACTAATATATAGTGAATAAATGTCCTAGTCATCAGAACTTTGATTTAAATCAGATTATATAATATAATGGCTGCCATGGCATCAAAATATGCAGCTCAGTATTGACAATCCTTGTTTTTATCCCACCTGTGGATTAATAATAATGCTAACTGGTGTCATGGTAGACACGTGAACGCGCTTTTCTCACATGACGTTACCCAGCATTCTGCGGGCGAGCTCACAGAGATCGTCAGAAGATCAAGGAAGAAGATGCGGGAAGGTGAGTGAAGGCATTTACTACACAACGAGGTCACATAACCGCCCACATAACATAACATCTGTCGTGTTAGGCTCATCTGCACAGTGTTATCCAGCTAAACAAACGTTAGCGACGTTTTAGGTGGTTGTATCTGTTTGTAAACGGTGGCATTTGGCAGTATTGGAGGAGGACGCGCTTACAGTCCCGAAACTTCGCGTTATGGGCGAAGTTGTCACCGGTAGCAAACTGTTGCTCGTTGTTAGCTTCGACAGTGGGCGCGTTTTCAGCGTTTAAGATATCCGGTTTGCTGTTTAAAACGCGGAATGATACAGACTGTAAATGTGAAACCAATGTCCGGGAAGACAAGTGATAGTGATAGCGGACAGAGCAGCCTGCTACCGCTGTTGCTGACAAGTGTTTGCTACTGTTAGCTGTTTAGTTTGAAAGGGGTTGCCATGTGACAAGCCAGGCTTTTTATTTTGATAAATAAAGAGATTTAGCAGGGAAGCAAGTTTGCTCACGTCGAAAGAGGCGTGGACTCATCGTTAAACAGATGTCACCAAGCTGCCACGAATGATCATTTAGTTTAGTTTTGGTTATGTAACTTCGAAACTGAAACACGGAATCACTGTAATATTATCACAAAACCGGACCATTGCAGGTGGAACAGTGAGTCACGTTTCACATCTGGCCAGCGGAAGAGTGAAATTATAATTTAGGGTGTTGTTTCGGTCTAAGTGTTGATTGCGTTGTCCATTGATATTCGTTTACATTTTAAACTCCAGTTGTTAAAATGTAAACAAAACGGACTCATTTAGTAATGAGCAGTAATAATCCTACCTTTAGACAACATAAACTAGTAGCAAGTATTAAAATATATGTATATGTAAAAGATAAAGTAGTTGCAGTTTCATATGTGAGGAGCCATGGATGGTGAGCCACAAGCACCACCCTTTTGTGAGGTAGTTTTTGTTGTTTTTCCACAGACAAACATAGATAGATGGCCCTGTGCTGAGGATAAGTAGGCTAACATGAAAGCAGCTTCATTCAAGTTTGTGAAGGAAGGGGAAAAGGGATCTGCAGCATATGAAAGGCAGTGGTTGCCAAATAATATCAAGAGCTGCAGCTAAATAGTGTCTAAAAGCACAAAATAAGATTAATCGTCTGATCAGACTTCTGAAAAGCTCAACAGGAGAAAAAAAGAAAATGCAAAGAAGTGCAAGTGATCTCTTTTTGTAGGGTTTTCGAAGAACTTACACAGATCTTCGAAGTATAGCCATAAGGAATAAACTTTCCTGATGATGTTCCCAAGAACTGAGGTTTATTTGTGGTTGGGGTCCTAGTTACCACTGGTGTTTCTAAGAAACAGTGGAGCTGAATGATTCTTTGAAATTTCACTTTGACCTTTACATTGGGAACAGTCTCAGAAAAGGGAAGTGAACTGAGTTTTTGTTATCTGTAGGCCTGCAGCGAATCAGCAAGTATGTTATTGATCCAGACTAACCAACTAGGCTAAAACTAAAATTTACACTCAGATATAAAGCCAAATTTGGGAACTGTTTTATGTCCAAAGCCTTTTAAACAAAGACAATTTAAACCTTTAATCCCATTCTTCAATAACGAGTCATGTTGCTTAACTGTGCAGCACCTTGCATGGTGCTTTATAAACATTGCACATTGTAGTCCAGACAGTGAAGAAGAAAAACACTAAATTAATGTTAAATATGATATAAAAACATGTTACTGCAAACATGTTAATGGGTTGTTAAAAACATGACAAATTACCACCTGAAAAATGAATAAACCCTGACTAAAAAGGGTGATTTTGTGCCGTGTTTTTTGCACGCTGTTTGAAAATTCATGGCAACCGCTTCAATGAAAGTTCAAATCTAAAATAACAAAAAGATAAGTCATCCATCCTTTTTCTTCTGCTTATCTGAAGTTGGGTCATGGGGACAGCAACCTAAGCAGGGAAGCCGAGAATTCTCTCTCCCCACCCACCTCCTCCAGCTTATCAAGGGAAACGTCGAGGTGTTCCCAGGCCAGCCGCTGCATACATCGGTCGGACCAGCTTACCCAGAAGGCCTCAGCTGACTCCTTTCGATGTATGACTAGACTCCTCTGCATACATGATACGTTTATCTGCGATCTAATTTTTTCACCTTTAAAAGAACTAGCAATAATAGCGTTAACAACAAATCAGGCCGAGGTTAACAGATTTAATGTCGTTTCTCATCATATGCATCTGGTAGTAGATGGTTGCATGACATTAGGACACAACTATTTACTGGCATCGTGTATCAATTAATGTATAAAACAATTAGATTAAATGACTATTACATCTGGTACCGACTAGTGATAGTAGCAACGGTTAGTCAACTATTTGGCTAGTCACACACAGTAGTTAACTAACTACTTAAACATCTAAAAATAAAGGCAAACCAGTAAAGTTTTGCATGGGCCACTGACCTGGCACTGTAAGGCTGGGCACTGAATTATTATTAACATCAATTATTAACATTATCAGCATCTACACCATCAGAACTTTTTCTGCACCATGAAATTTTACATCAAACCGCAGGTTAAGCCTCAGTTCTGAGAATGCTGATGTACTCGCTTTTCTTCATTGCACATGCTCATTTATAGGCTTGCAAACTCACTTATTCACTACCACACGTAAACACACAGACAACACACACCAAATCTACTTCATCCTGAAGATATAATAATGTCAGAACTCTTATTTTTCCATCTGTTAATGTAAGTATGTATACCTATTTTTATCTAATATCACCATACTTCAGATTATTTAATTTTGCATTTAAGAAAATATTTTCTTAAGAAATATGTTTTTGATATGGCACGCAAATACAGCAGTAAGGTTTTTTTTTGACAAATGTGGATTGCAGTGAAACTAATAAAAATATTGCAATGTCAAAAATCAGCAGTTCATTTTACTCTGTTGAATATTTATTATTGCTCAATTAGCGATAGAATAGCTGATTACTATAATCTATAGCTGCAGCCCTTTCCTCTGTGCGAGCTTGTTTCTAACTGCTGTTTAGTGGGCTTTGCAGGCAGATGTGCATCACACTGCAGCCCTTATAGCATTAAAATATTGTGAGAAGCCTAAAGGTCATCTCTCTAAGGCACGGAGTGCTGCCCAGAAATGGAAAAACACAATCGACCATGTGTCAAAACTGCGACAAAGCTTTCAGTGTTTATGAGCATCTCCACATTTGGCACGGTGTCCCGATTTCACTCTTCGCTGCAGGCTCTGCGCTCTGACAGCTGCTGCTGACATGAAAGATTTTACTTTTCTTTTTTTAGTAAAGCCACACCACACACACTGGTCCATTGTCTCCATGATCATTTCCACAATGGCTTTTAATGTAGCACGACGATGCATGTTAAACTGTGACTGCTCTTTTTATTAATCATCATATGCAATATGATCTTTAGTGGGTGAATGTCCTCTCCTGTGTTGTGTGTGTGTGTGTGTGAGATATTTAGGAACGCATTAATTCAACTTTTTCCAGTTTTAATTCAATATAGGGTGCCAATTAGACACCAGTGTTGAATTAAAAAACTATTCCTCACTGTGGGAAGAGACTGGGAAGAATTCTTTATGTGTAAAGAAACATCTAGTTTGACTTTCCTTTAATTGATCAGAGTCTGCTGATTCTGGAGTGCAGGATAGCAGTTTCTATTCCTGCTTTATGACACATGACTGTTAAATTGAAATAATCCTAATAAAAAATTAAAAGCATTCCAACAAGTGCTACAGCAAACATAACGGGTGAACAGATGGGCCCATAGATCAGCTCTTTACCACTGACAGCCGATCCAGCTTTTGTTAGTCGGGATTGAATGGGTATCAGATCCAAATCGAATTGGTGCATCCATGGTGGACAATCCCACGACACTTTGGGTAACCCTGTGTATGTAGTTTGTTTCCTTTTTTAGTTGGAAGTTTGTTTTTTGTTTCATGTTTTGCAAAGTTCTGTGTTGGAGGTTGTTGAACTCCAAGCCTCAAGGTCTGGTGTCCTGCAGGTTTTAGATTTCACCCTGCGTCAACACACCTGAATCAAATGATTAGTTCATTACCAGATCTCTGGAGGACTTCATAACGTGTTGTGAACGTAATTTAGCCATTTAAATCGGCTGTATTGGATCAAGGACACATTTAAAACCTGGAGGACACCGGACCTTGAGCCCTGGAGTTCCCCGACCCACAGCTAAATCATCAAATGTAAGACATCATGCAATGTGTCGTTGTCAGGGAAGGTAAATAGTGTTGTTACAGCAAAGATGTTGCAACGTGACATTGTTATATTACTTAAACATTTTTTTCAAGATTAATTGCTGACAATATGATGCAGCACAGACCCAATGGCCAGTACACTACTGGATACCTTCCCAGTTATATTATAATAAAGGGCGTGAATTCATTTCATTTTCATTTGGAGATGCACCATCTTTGCCATTACAGAAGTCTTCCACAGATTTGTTTATTATTTTGTGACTGCCACGTTTTCTCCTTATCTTTATTGCTCTTTATTGCATAACAGTCAGCTGCTCTCATGAGGTCAGTTGAACTTCAACCCTTGAACAGATAATACAGTGTAATCACTGGCAATGAGATCACTGCGATCTTTGGGTTTCCCCTAAGTCTTTTATTTAGATGTATAAAGCGCACATCAGAGGTTTGCTGTATCGACACAGAGAGCTTCAAATGAATGACAAGTTTCACTCGGCGGTCTCTTCTTCTTTCTCTCTCTTTCCTTCACAGCCCCAGAAATGGATTACGAGGTTGTGTTTGCAACCTTGGAGAAAGTGTGCCAAGACAACATCTCTGTTTTTTGCGGGCCTTCTCGTTTGCCACACGGCACTGCTGTTGAGCGTCTGGTCACTTGTGTGAAACAGATTCAGGAACATGGTCGAGCCCTGGAGCCTGTAGTAACCAGCTTCACCGCCGTCTATCACCATTATGACTTTGATGCACAAACACCCGGGAATGGCTACCGCACGCTGGTCAAGGTATGACGGTGGCTGGACCGTGTGTGTTATGTGACTAACAGTGTGTTTGGTTTTTCACATCTTTGGTTTAAATCATTAGAAAAAAATCTGTTTATTAGATTGTAGGTTATTGCATTTTAACAACAACAACATTTTAATATTTGTATTTCTGCAAATATTAGAAGTGTGGGGTTCACATGATTCAAGTACAGATTCACTCATTTTTATTGATCTATTTATCCATTTTCTTCTGCTTATCGAGTTCAGGATAATGGGAGGGTTGGACCTTATTGTTTTTGCTCAGTTAACATATTTTTCCATTTAGGTTTTTCATTTGAGTTTTTTTTTTTTTCAAGTTTATAGAAATTCAGCAACAATATAAAAATATCAATTCAGTTCAGGAGATCTTTTTTATGTGTAAACCTTAAATTTAAAAAAAATCTGTTGATATCTTGAGTTATACAGACACTCCTAAAGCATGAGAAATAGTAGACATTGTGCATAGGAATAAAACAAATTAACAATTAACAAACAAACTAAGTAATGCAAAAGTCTGTAGAAGACTGACAAAATATGATATCAGTCTGATTAATTGTCTGCAGTGAGTTAACCCTTTAAGACCTACCATAGAACCAAGTCCGCCAGAGCTTACTTTATATTTTTACATGCTGTGGAGCCATTTTAGGGAATATTTCAAGTTGCTATACATCAATACAACTGTTATAGCCCAAATTTTAATAATATGTATGCATTAAGTCCATAGTAACTACATAAATTGCAAAAAAGTGCAATAAACTACAAAAAAATTGAAAATCGTTTTTGTTTTTTTTACATATATTTCTACTTCGAGAAATTTAAGAGGCTTATCCCTCAAAACTTTAAATACAAAAAAGTTGCAAAAAAATAGTTTACAACAACAGGAAATTTATTTTGAGTGTCTTCATAATTTTATTTTTGAGATACACCAATTTTTATTTACTGCAGAAGAAACTAAAATAAATCCTATAATGCAAATTTGCAAAGAAAACAGCATGTGCATCAAAATAAACGATTTAAAGCAGTTCAATTTGAGTTCTAGGCATCCCAGAAACTATTCAGAAAAGCATGAAGTCTAACATGACTTTTAAAAACACCAGTATAGGCTTATAAGGCCTATAAATAAAAAACTACATTTTCTGTGAAAATGACGTCACTTCCGGTTACGGGCAGGTAATGGCGGACATGCGATAGTTCGCGCTGACGTCAATGTAGGAAGTGTTATTAACAGCTGATCGGATCGGCAAAGCCTGTTTCTGGAATATTATGTTTTTGTTCCTGCAAGCGCTTTTTATGCAATTTTTGCAAAGCTTTATGTGGAAGGAAAACGTGACCTAGGACAAGCTGATGGCATAAGATGTAAGTACAACTCCTCCGGTTTTATATGCAAAAAAATTATTGCGCTAGCTTACGCGGTTCCGGTTCTACAGGGTTTTAAAAATAGTTACGCAAAACGGAGCGTGCTGCTCTGACCGGCTTTAAAGGGTTAAAGTACAAACTCTGCAAATTGGAAAACAACCACAAAATTCTTTAATGGTTTAAAAATGGTTGACTTCCTGTGTGGTTTAAGGTTTGGTGGTTACACTACTGTGAAATGTAGTTCTTCCTTAAGTTTATATAGTAGGTACCAAGATTGAACCAAGATTAAAACAATCTTAAATTTTCATAGGTTTTGGAGCACATCATAAATGTTATAATAATCACTACAGATATAAAAAGCCCATCATCTCAGTGTGTGATTGGGCTGCATGAGAGCCTTTTTTAAAATTAACTATATTTCATGAAAAGCCATAATAAACATGTGCATTTCATGTATGCCTTCCAACCTCTCATCCTGTTTCTTCTTTCAGGTCTTGGAGGCTTGCCTTTTGCACATCATCCACAAAGCCCGTTACATTGCCTCCAGTTACAGCAACCCCTTCTTCAGGGTTGACCACAACACGTCTGAGATGGAGGCGTACTGCAGCGCCCTTTGCCAGCTCCGAGCTCTTCTCCATCTCGCCCAGCAGCTGATCAACGACAACGACTGCGGCCAGCTGTACTCCCTGCAGGACAAGGACCTGAGCCGCAGCTTTGTGCAGGAGTACTCCTCCATGCACAAAGCGTGTTTCTACGGCCGCTGTCTGGGCTTTCAGGTCAGCTAACAGTGGAGACATATTTGTAATCAACTTTATTGTTTTATTATATATATATATTTTTTTGTTGGTTTGATTTGTCAATTCTGCCACCTGCAGCCCTGCTGTAGGTTTTAGACTTTTCCCCTAATAAAAACATGACAAGGATTTTAACTGCGATTTAATTTCTGGCAGCTTAAATTACATTTATTTTTATTATTTAGAAATAAAAGCAAAGGCTTCACAGACTATCATTAAGTACTGTAATATAGGCTCATTACGCTTACTATATGCAGATTAGGCAAGTTTACACTGGGCCCCATGAACTAAGGCCCAGCCACCAGATGCTCCTGGGCCTGGTTCCAGGGCGAGCCCCTGGTAACCCTGTCCCAGGCAGGGTGAACCGATCCCTAGGTCTTTCACACAAGTCTCTTATGTTTTGTGGTTGTAATTAATACTTAAAAATAAGTAAGAGCCCTGTCTTTTGAATGTATTTATTAAATGCCCCTCTTATTTTGTTTCACAGTACTCCCCTTCCATTCGCCCATTCCTGCAGACTGTTGTCATAAGTATGGTTTCATATGGAGAAACCTATGGTAAACAACAGTCAGGCTTAGGTGAGGTTTTTTTTATTTTATTTAGGATGTTGTCAAAAGTTACATTTCCTTCTTCTGAATGGGTATTTTTACCTTTAACCATCTTTAAAATAAGTATCTGTCCTCCTTTAGGAACAGCAGCCTTGTCTCTCCTCACATCAGGGAAGTATGTTATTGATCCAGAGCTCCGGGGCGCTGAGTTTGAGCGCATTACCCAGAATCTGGACATGCAGTTCTGGAAGTCCTTCTGGAACCTCACAGAGTCCGGCCTATTAACAGTAGGCAGAATCACAGACTCCTTCTTTTGCTTGTCTTTTACCTAAAGTTATCTTCAGCATTTGAACTTTCTTCCATTTCTTACTCTTTTCAGGGCTTCAACAGAATAGCCTCCAAACAAGTGCAAGTAAACTTCACCATGACCGTGCCTCCAGTCACTCTACGCCTTCCTCTGGCCTCCGACCCCAGGCTCTCTGTCACCGTGTCACCTCCAATAGCTCACTGGGGCCCCGGGCCAGTCCACATGCGTCTGATCTCCTATGAACTCCGAGAAGGACAGGTGAAGGTCAACAACTCGTAGAGTAGAAGAAGAAGAAAAAAGACATTTTATGTAGAGAAGGCATTTAAAAGACTATAATATGTAAATACAGTTGTTGACACGACTGACCAATATGGTGAGGATCAGACTTTTTACAGAATAAGCGCAGTAAATAAATTCTGTATTTTTTGTATTATGTGTTTTTGAGATTGGATAAAACTAGTAGAGCTATTTTAGTAACCAGTAAAATTTGCTTATGGATGGGCAATGAAAAATGAGCACAGGGGAAATATTCAAGGTTTTCATTAGAGAGCTGCAAAAATGTGGTTGTACACATGCTGAAAGATGACTTCTGTTAAAAGACTTGATTGCTTTGTTTACTTTATTTTATGATCTCATCCTTTCACTTTACAGGACAGTGAAGAGCTTCTAGTTTTGTCCCGTGCTAAGCCTCCCCCCATCTCCACCCATCTGCCCTGGGTACAGAAACAGCCTCGCTCCCCCTGGCTGCTCATCCACTTCCATGGAGGGGGCTTTGTGGCCCAGACTTCGAAGTCTCACGAGGTACAAAACAGAAGACAGACTTTTTTCTTTTTTATCTGTCATAGCTGTTCTGATTAATTCTACTCAAATTCCAATGATAATAATAGTAACAGGTAGCATTAGATCTTGCATTCCTGTGAAAATAAATTAATCGCATGCCTTTTAACCCACTCGTGTTGCAGAACTATCTTCGCAGCTGGTCGAAGGAGCTGAATGTCCCGGTCCTCTCCGTCGACTACTCTCTGTCACCTGAAGCACCCTTTCCCAGAGCTCTAGAGGAATGTTTTTACGCCTACTGCTGGGCACTGAATAACTGTCACCTGCTGGGTCAGTGTGTGTTATCTTACTGTAAAGCTAAACTCATTGTAATTCATGGACCACATGTTGCCTAATTTGATTTAAAGTGGGGCAAACCAGTAAAACCAGTCCATAATGACCTATTTTTTTCAAATTTTGTCTTTCTTATAAGTTTTTCTGAGAATTTTTGAAACTGTTCATGAACCCCAAAGCCAAGAAAGCCATAAAATCATCCTTTACCCCACTCTCTACTTTTTATACTTTAGGAATTTTCTCTTGTTTAATTTTTTCTCATGAGAGATTAATTTAAAAACAGATGATAAATAGTCTGAGATATCTTAAGTTAAAAAAAGTACACAACAGTACACCACACATAAATGACTGCATTTACTGCAAGTAGTAGATTGAGCACTAGATTGACAAAATCATGGCAGGAAGTATTTTTACAGTTTAAAAATATCACAACAGCACATCTGAATCTGCAGCCATGGCCCCAAAGAATTATTGTGGGAATTATTTTTGTTTTTATTGTCAGGCTCCACTGCAGAGCGAGTTTGTCTGGCAGGCGACAGTGCTGGAGGGAATCTCTGCATCACCGTGTCCATGAAGGCCATATCCACCGGCATCCGAATCCCTGATGGCATTATGGCCGCCTACCCCGCCACTTTGCTCACCACCGATGCTTCACCCTCCCGCCTGCTCACTCTCATTGACCCGCTGTTGCCTCTAGGTGTACTCACCAAGTGCATTAATGCTTATGCAGGTATGTGTGTGTGCAGGGCGTGTGTGCCTGCATGGAGATCAGGTGTGTTGTTTTACAGATCATTTAACACAAGTACATCCAGGTGCCACCTGACAAGAACACGGAATATTAAGAGGATTTATGTATAAACCGTCAAATGCGGGAGGAAAAACTTACGATTTGTCTGCCCTGTCAAACTTCTAATTAAGCATGTACTAAAAACAAAATCCGTGCCTACCTTCGATTTAATCTTCATTGCACCGCCTAGATGTCTTCCTGTTGTCAGCCACGCATAACTGCCAAAGCAAAAACTGGAAGGTTTCAGTCATGTGACCTGTTGTTCACTTGTTGTTAATTACCAAAAACAAAGACATGTATTTATCACCATCATTCTAATAATATAAGTGTTTCATGCTTTGTCTGAGTGGACCTGTACTATATGTGGTTCTGCTTTTGCTGTCATACCACAACCATTTTTAAACCGGGAAATAATGACATAATTTCAACAATGGCCGCCCCTCCCTGAGCCTCATTCTGCCAGAGGTTTCTTCCTGTTAAAAGGGAGTTTTTCCTTTCCAGTGTCGCCAAAGCGCTTGCTCATAGGGGACATCTGATTGTTGGGTTTTCGCTGTTTTCTCTGTATTATTGTTGGGGTTTAGCCTACAAAAACAATGTAAAGCGCCTTGAGGTAACTGTTGCTGTAATATGGCACTATATAAAGAGAACTGAGTTGAGCTGAGTCTGCTGGCAGACTGGGCAAACTGGGTATAATTTGGTATATTTAATGAAGCCATGCAAACATTTTCCTTAATATCTGTAAATATATTTACAAGTTACATCCTCATGTAAGTTGTAGCCGTCATAGATTCAGGATATACCTACTTAATAAACAACCTTAAGCTCTGTTAAAAACTGGAACCAAACAATTTTACACTTAATCCAAGTGTCACAATCTAAAGCCAAAAGCACATTTTTTTTCTATAAGCATCAATATCATGGGATATACTAGCAGCCCTGCACCAATTTAATGTCTGTGATGCAGAGTAACAAAAACCAGCACTGGTACTCTGGAAGTTTGATCTGCTTTCTGATCATTTCCAGATAATTAACTTTTAAAAAGATCATTTTGGCTAAAATTTGAAGGCTTGTATAGGCAAATTAGTCAGCCGGCGTAGAGACGAATCACAGAATCTATTATTAAAAATGTACAGAGCAGATTACATCCTGGCTGTCTCAATGCATTTTAGAGCTGAATGTCAATGTGACGGTTGATACACACAAAGGAGCCGCAGCAGACGTGATGAAGCCTGCTCGTCAGTTATGAGCAGCAGAGATCTGGGTGTGTTTATTAGCGCTCTGGAATGTAACTGCTGTAAAACAGTCTGAAAATAACGCATTATTTTTATGATTCACCGCTTTGTTTTTACTGACACTGCTCCCTCTCTTTATTTATTTTTTGGCTCACTCCACCACTGCCTCTCATTCTCTGACTTCATTACTGGCGTAATAAGCCAAAAGATAAAGCCAGCACAGCCTCACCAATCCATTAATGCTCATATTTCACATATCTTACATTTGTTTTGCTGTTCTTCATCTGGTTTCTTTTAGGTTCCTGAGTTGTTGTTTTTTTAACGATGGCACTTGTTGCGTTTGTCTTCTTGCACCCAGCTGCACCCAAGAAGTGTTTCAGGGTCAAAAAGAGACTGAGTGTTGTAATCCCCCAAGACTCTATTGGTATACAGACAATAGTACATCTAGATTTAAATCAAGGTGAAAATGAGAAGACTTACTGGAATAAAGTCTCAAAGTTGTAGTTGGGTAGTAGTTGTGATACAACTGTTCACGATCATCAGTTATATTTGAGACTGAAGCAGAAGGTCTCTGTCAAAGATAATCCAAGAGTTATTCAATAGATGTTCGGTGGATTTAATACCAAGTGCTTCTGAAGCTGTTTTTTCAGTTGTTTTTCTCAAGTACAACTTACTAACCGCTGAAAAGACTTTGAAATACAACCCTCTTATAACCATACAGTGCTCTGTATAGTTACACAGTCAAACCCTCTATCTACCTCTCATCCATGGCCACTTTAAAATCACTAATAGCATGTTTTTGGACTGTGGGATTGAGCTGGATACAGAAAGCCTCTGTTCATATGTGACAAATTCTTCTCATGTATAAGCAATAGAACACCCTCTTTTTAAAGTACCTTAAAAAGTACTTGTAAAACTCTTAGGTATTGGGCATATCTGCTGATTTGTAGTTCAGTGGATATTCTCTAATAATTCACAAGTGTGTGCCAGACTCGTGTGTGGGTTTTTTGTTTTTGTTGTTTGTTTTACTTTATGGTTGCTGTTTCCTCTGCTGACTAAACGTTGGTATCCTCTCAGGTATAGACTACCAGACGGTGCAGCCTGCAATGGGGAGCAGCACTCTGAGCACTCTGAGTAGAGACACGGCCATGCTGCTCAGTGATCTCACTCAGGGTGCCTCTAACTGGATCCAGTCCTTTCTGGACCCAAGGCGGACTTCAGGTCGCTCGCTCTCCCGCTCGTCTTCACAGAGACAGACTGAAACCCACATGTCCAACCAAGCTTCCGTACCCAACTCTGGAGCTCAGCTTTGTTACCCACAAGGCTTTGAGCCTCTGCGCTCTGAGTCTCTTGCTATGGTTAACCCAACATCCTGTCCAGTTATAAAGAATCCATTTGTGTCACCCCTGCTGGCTCCCAACAGCATGCTGAAAGGCCTGCCACCTGTGCACATAGTGGTAAGAAAGGAGATGGAAAGAGTTCATGTTTAGATTAGGATTTGGGCAACTTTTGGAATTTCTAGCCATAAAACTCGATTTGTTGTCACACAATAGACACCTCTGTCTTTTTCTTTAGTTGATCAGTTTTGCCCATGGGCTTCACACTCATAGACATCCAGTATACATGGGTGTATACATATATTCGCCCATGTATACTAAAGGCTGCCCAAAGTATATTTGAAACTAATGTTTTTCTTTACTTAATTATCACTCTAACCAGTGGATAACAACAATCCCCACACTTTTATTTTGAAGTTCAGTCACTGCTTACTAGCGGTGGCCTTCTTGACTGGTTCTCCATGCATGGGGTTAGATCGATGAGCGGGTCTGTTGCCTCTTTTCCACTAGTGCCTTCTCTGCTCGCCTTGACTCAACTTGAGAAAAGTCCTGTGATGTCATCTGTGTCTGACACAAACAACAAGTGACAATGGAGGACATCGAGACGATATGGTATACAGTGGCTTGCAGAAGTATTCGGCCCCCTTGAACTTTGTCACATTACAGCAATTTTATTGGAATTCCACGTGAAAGACCAACAAAGTGGTGCACACGTGAGAAGTGGAACGAAAATCATACATGATTCCAAACATTTTTTACAAATAAATAACTGCAAAGTGGGGCGTGCGTAATTAATCAGCCCCCCTGAGTCAATACTTTGTAGAACCACCTTTTGCTGCAATTACAGCTGCCAGTCTTTTAGGGTTTGTCTCTACCAGCTTTGCACATTTAGAGACTGAAATCCTTGCCCATTCTTCTTTGCAAAACAGCTCCAGCTCAGTCAGATTAGATGGACCACATGGCTTGTGGCAAACTGAAAACAGGACTTCTTATGGTTTTCTGTTAACAATGGCTTTCTTCTTGCCACTCTTCCATAAAGGCCAACTTTGTGCAGTGCATGACTAATAGTTGTCCTATGGACAGATTCCCCCACCTGAGCTGTAGATCTCTGCAGCTCGTCCAGAGTCACCATGGGCCTCTTGGCTGCATTTCTGATCAGCGCTCTCCTTGTTCGGCCTGTGAGTTTAGGTGGACGGCCTTGTCTTGGTAGGTTTGCAGTTGTGCCATACTCCTTCCATTTCTGAATGATGGCTTGAACAGTGCTCCGTGGGATGTTCAAGGCTTGGGAAATCTTTTTGTAGCCTAAGCCTGCTTTAAATTTCTCAATAACTTTATCCCTGACCTGTCTGGTGTGCTCTTTGGACTTCATGGTGTTGTCGCTCCCAATATTCTCTTAGACAACCTCTGAGGCCGTCACAGAGCAGCTGTATTTGTACTGACATTAGATCACACACAGGTGCACATTTAGTCATTAGCACTCATCAGGCAACGTCTATGGGCAACTGACTGCACTCATAACAAAGGGGGCTGAATAATTACGCACACCCCACTTTGCAGTTATTTATTTGTAAAAACAAAAATGTTTGGAATCATGTATGATTTTGGTTCCACTTCTCACTGTACACCACTTTGTGTTGGTCTTTCACGTGGAATTCCAATAAAATTGATTCATGTTTGTGGCTGTAATGTGACAAAATGTGGGAAAGTTCAAGGGGGCCGAATACTTTTGCAAGCCACTGTACCTACTGCTCTGTGTATTGCTTTTTGTCTGACGTATGAGCCACATTGTTCGTTTTTATTCTGGTCTTCGAAATACTGGTTTTGTTTTTTTGTGAAGGAGTTGCTCTCATGACTCATTGAGTGATGCCATTGATTGGACAATCAGTGGCATGCAGTCCATTGACGTCACCTTTTCAGATCAACTTCGCTCATTTGAAATCCCGGTTGAGCAGGTACTTAAAGTACCTGTTACCAAGTACTATCACTTATTGGAAAACCCTAAAAACTGAGTTGAGCCGAACTGAGTAGGTACCACTGGAAAAGGGCTATTGTGTTAGTCTTTTGACAGACTGTCTATTGTGTACCCTGTCTCTGTCCTATGACAGTTGGGATGAGCCCCAGATCTCTCGCCTGAACAGAAAAAAATAGGTGGAATAGAAAAACATTGATTATGACTCCAGCAGAAAGACATAACAAGAGAGTGTTTCTAAAGCAACTTTATTGCTGTGGCTGGCTCAAAAGGCTGCAGAACAGGGAGGCACATGGAACACATTTAGATACATTTAGAAAGGGTAAAAGAAAAGTTTTGTGAGAGGAACGAGGAGAAAATTTGACCACAGGCAGAGGTCCAATCACATGTGCTTCGAGATTGTCATTTGAGACAATATGTAGCACTCACAGATCATTGGTAGCTGAGTCACACAGTGGCTCAACGGGACAGATGCTCTAGAAAATGTACTAGATACAAAAGGCACTTTTAACATTTAGCTTACTTGATTTCTCCTCATAAAGTCCAGTGTGAGTTGAACTGCAGTCTATTACTCACAGCAGAATTTGAATTGACTCTTCCTCCCACGCAGGCCTCTGCTCTCGATGCCCTGCTGGACGACTCTGTGATGTTTGCCAAGAAGCTTCGAGACATGGGCCAACCTGTGAGTCTGACAGTGGCGAAGGACCTCCCACATGGCTTCCTCAGCCTGTACCAGCTCTCCAAGGAGACGGATGTGGCTGCAGAAGTCTGCGTAGCACGAATAAGGGAGGTTTTTGAGCAAGAAAACCCACCGCACGATCTTGTGGAAGAGACTTAATTAAACATGTGTTAAGAGTGCCAACTTATCGGGATGACTGATCCAATATTCTTGGGACTTCTAAATAAAGAAAAAAAGAGAGAGAAAGATCTGACAGAAAAGTGAAAAAGAAACAAATGAGGAGGAATTACAAGCACAAAGTGGAGGAAGCTTTGTCGTTCTGCACTTTAACCCCGCACAGCGTTTTCTGTAGGTAGTCGCGTTCAAGAGAACCACTGAAAACTTCTTACAACCAGCTTTAATAGGATCCTAATAATAATAATAACGACAAAAAACATAGTTATGAAGTATTTTTCTACCAGGATTTACATGTTTACAATCTGTTGAACATTCAGAGTATCACAGACTGACAGAAATTTTACTCAGAAAATCACAATAACCAGCTCTTGTAGTAATTTATCACCTGATGGAAGATTTCTGAAGTCAGTAAGCTGCTGTGCCTAAAATTCAAAGCTGTCTAAACATATACGATCTATGTCAGAAACACTTTATTTCACAATGCCTACGTCAAACTGACCGGTGTTAATGGTTTACTTGTATAGGAATCACCTTCCAGATGCACTGTAGTATTATTATTATTATTATTATTATTATTATTATTATTATTATTATTATCATTATTATTGTTATTTGGATAAGGTGTGTCATCTGTTTTGGGTTGTTGGGTTTTTTGTTGTTTCTTTTTTTTACAGTTTGTTACATGTTTACTTACCATTAAAAAGGCCATCACCTTGTATTTACCAGCAGTATCTGGTACCAGCGTGAAAGTAACTTTATAAGGTGTAAATTAACTGTTTTATCATGTTGTTATTCTTTCACAACTGTTGAATAAAACTACACTCTGAAGTTTTTGCATTTGCATTTTTTTTAATGAGGTGCATGGTGATAACTCAGATTAGTGAATCTGAGCATTACCTGTCCTTCTTCAACGTTAGGTGTCACAGATGTTGACAGGAAGTAAACTTGCTTTTGATTAGTTTAAATTCAATGTTTATGTTGGTGGCAGTAAATGGTGAAATAAACGCTTTAGTTTTTAACACACTGATGGCTTTTCTCGTTTTCAAATTTTCAAGTGTGTGCAACTTTAGGATCACAGCCTTCATACGGATTGCTCTGTTGCCAGTCATTTCCTTCATTCTTGCAGTTTTTTCTCCCCTTTATCTGTCTGCGTCCTCTAATCGGACTCTGTCAGCTAAATAGCTGCGCTCAGCTTTAATGTTAAGATAAAAATGTTTGTCTGCTACAAGTGCAGACCTCAGTCCATTTCCTGGCTTATGTCACTCAACAGCAGCTGGCAATACTCTGAAGGAAACCTCGATCAATGATGGCAGAGTCATCAGTGCTATAAATAAGTCAAAACTGATTTAAACACAACCATCTAGCTCTATTAGAAAAGGAATTTGTGTGTCCACTCTTTCTACGTTTGCCTCGTTGTTCTTGAGTGAGGGCGTTGATGTGTCACATCAATTACAAAAATGTCCACGAGAAGTTTATAATTCCTGTTCCCATTGAAAGCCTCACATGGCGATACAGTTCCACCATCAGCAGCAACGTCACTGGGATCAAACCTGTTGAGCCAGCTCTTAGAGTTTAATAAGCATCTAGGATACCATTGTCACCAAGAGCACCAGTAAGTCTGAGGAACAGGAGTCAGCAGTCACTGTGTGATTCAAACACATCTTGGATATGCCTGTGTCTTTATCTATCTGGGTCAACGTTTCCAGTCTTTAAAAAGAAAAACAATATTATACCTGAGTTATTGTCCATCAAGAAAACAATAAGACCTTTCAGTATTAACATTTAATATGTGGTCTTTGTACTGTTTTCTGTGTTCTCTAGTGTTACTGTTTTACATAAGCTTGCATGGCAGGTTTTACTGACAACAAAAGTGAAACACATTCTGAACCCAGAGGTCACAGTGTGCATCACCTTAGCTTATCAGAATAACCTGTGAATCTGAGGGAATGTAACATGGCTCTCACATCCTCATATTTTTTTTACATTTAAGTTTTTATTGATTTTGCAAGTTTTTTGAAAATATATACGGTACTTAAACCTGTATAAGAGCAGGGGGGGGGGAGAAACCAAGAAAACTGCTGGTGTGCATCCCTCCTTAAAAGGAGGAAAGAGAAGCTAACTTACAGTAGGTTCTGAAAGAATAAACACAGAAACGGGCAACTAAAAATGACAGTAAAGTAACATATTGACTGGTAGTCACAGTTAATAATCCTTCAGATTATGGTATTATGGTCGTGATTTCCTGTGTGCTTCAGATAGCTCCAAAAGTAGTCCCAAATTTTATCTTTGTCTTTTGTATCATTTTTAAGTTTATTCAGCATGGACTCATAGGAAGCAGTCTCTGCCATTGCTCTGAGTCTTTCAGCTCAGGAAGTGCTGTAGTCTTCCAGTGCCTGAGGATAACCCTCAATGCAGTTACCAGTCCAACCATAACAACCGTAAAAACATTATTATGAATTCTTGGAATATGAGAACGGTCTCCTAACAAACACAATTCAGGAGTTAAGGGCACTTCTGATCCTGAACAACCTTTTAAAAGTGTGACGACTTCCTTCCAAAAAGGAGCTTTAAGGGAACATTTCCAAAAACAATGTAGGAAAGTCCACACCTCACTTTTACATTTCCAACAGAGATAGTCAGGCATAAGCTTCATGCTGTGTAATCTTGTTGGAGTATGATAATATCTATGCACAATTTTATATTGTATGCATTTGCTCCTCGCCTCCTTAACATAAATCCCATTTTCTACCAAAATTCCCATCCATTTTATGTTTGGAATTGGTGCATTTAAATCTTTCTGCCACAAAGTTTTAATATTCGAACACCCACTTCTATTATCGTTTACCAACTTATAAAAGCATTATGCTGTGTGGCGCTCCCGAGGAATATTTATAAAATTTAGAACAAGATTTCCATGTCCCCTTCTGAACTTGGACATCACACAATATCTAATTTGCAAATATCTCCAAAGACGTTCCTTCCCTTCCAATTTGTATGTTTGGACAAGATCTATATAGGACATAAATTCCCCATCTTTAAATGAGTCACTAATAACCTTTATGCCATGAGACTGCCACAATTTCCAAAACACCATTTTCTCCCCCCTATACGAACAGCTGGATTGTTCCAAAGCGATGAGTAAAACTGCACATGAGGTGATATTTTAAGAATTCTATATTCAGCCATACCTGGCTAGAGTGAAGCAAAATTGCGTTTGTTGAAGTGCGGCTTTGAGACAGCATACATTTTGGGTCATAATGGGTATAAATCTCAGACTCTATACTCAGCCATTCCTGTCCAGCTTGATTTTTTTCCCCAGTAATTAACCAATTTTGCCACCTCGAATGAGATTGAATATAGTCTTGGATCGGGTAAACTTAAGCCGCCCTTCTCTCTAGGGCCATATAATTTACTTAGCTTGATTCTTGCCCTTTTCCCATCCCACAGAAACTGCTTAATTAAGTTTTCATTCTGTTTGAAGAAAACAGGCAGTATCACATTTGGTAACATGATACGTAGTTGAATTGGGGAGCTATAATCATTTTTACAATATTTATTTTGCCCCACAATGAGATTTTTAATTTGCTCCACTTTTTTGCTCCCAGACGCCTTAACACTCACTCACATCCTGGGCCATCTGACCTCGGGAAATCACATGATAGGGTGGGGCCAGGTTTCACAATGAGCTCACCCGAAACCCTGGCTGATTGGGAACCACACCCGCTTTCACACCTTGGCTCATGTGATTAGGTAGAGGATCATCAGGGGGTCCTTTGTCCCTCTTTGGGGGGAAACTCCCACTGGGTTTAAATCTGGGACTCCCCACCATTGACCCTTAGAACTGAAGAAGCTTCTTGGATGAGAGGTGAAACATCTTCAAACACCTCGAAGAAGTCCAGACGCTTTTCTTTCCAAGCTCCTTAGACGTTTTTATTTTTAGTAGGACTGGGTCAAAATTGAGTTGGGGTAGGTCCTCCATATCTTGGCTTAGCCTAATCCCGAGATACTTCATCCCTCTAGGTACCCATCCTCAAATTAACCCTCTATTATAGACACTCTCTGGGATGTAGGTTAGATTTTTTTTAGCAAGAATGTAGCTGTTGCTCCCTCAGTGTTAGCTGCCAGAAATGTTGCCTGAGCTAGGAAGCTTTTATTTACCATTCATCTCTGTACCAAACATTATGGGAAACAGGTTTACAATGTTAAGGAGTCAGAGCAGTAAGAGTGCATATTTGAACTCATTTGAACCCATTACGATCGGTAGGTGATTGTAACCTTGAGCAAAGAATGTGTGGGCAAAGATCTAAAACAACTGTGAGCTGTGTTTCAGGTAATTAGGCACTTTTTGTGACTTTGTATAAAAGTCACAAAAAGGTGCGTTTATGACTGAGAAGAAAACTCTGTGGCTGATTAGATAAAGTACATAATGAGAATGCTATATTGATCGCTTTACAGAGCTTTTTTTATATTCAACTTTTATTTAATCATTCCATAAAATATAAAAATAAACATATGAATAATATAATTATAGTTAAAAATATAAATCCTATGTAGCAGTAACTAGGTGCGCCAGCAGGTGGCAGCAACGTCTTGGAGTCTCACGTGTGATAAACAGCAGAGAGACGACGAGGAAGAGGAGACGAAGAAGAGGCGACCATGTTGATTTAAAGGAAGAAGAAACACAATAGAGGAGATTTATATCCAGAAAAAAAATCAGTGATTGAAGCTTATTGTAAAGGAAATAGTTGATCGACCGCGCAGTGAGTGTTCGTTGCAGAAAAATAAAACAATAAAGGTAGGTTTGCGGAGCTTTGAGGCGTTTACTTTCTGTAAAAAACATCTGAGTTGCTATGAGCAGATTAGCATGTAGCTAACGTTAGCGAGTGGAGTTATTTGTGCTAAATTAGTCCGGAGGATAGCCGTATTCCATGAAGCTTTAGTGGAAACATTGCAAAAGAATTAACCCAGTCAAAGTACATTTTTATCGCATTGTTATCGTTATGATAAATTAAAAGATCATAAAAAGTAAAAGACGAACGAACGTTTTAACGGCTCAGTCGCTCGTTAACTTTAGCTCCGTTAGCATAACGTATTTAGTGTTTCTCCTTAGAGGCAGCGTTAATGTAAGATATTAATCAATAAATGAAGGTATGTAAAGTTTATCAAATCCAAAGTAATTGTTTTGGTGTGTTAAAGTTAATTAATTTCAGAGTGCGTTTGGAAAACTGCGTGAAAATTAAGTTTAAGCTAATGTGCAGTCTGAACGGTGGAGGAAAAAAAACTTGGTAAAGTTATGACGCTGTGAGCAGCTTTTGGCAATCGATTCAAACTGTGATTGTTTGATTTGTTTCAAGCTGATTTGAGCCTCAGTAAAGGATAGACTCAATTTAAAAAAAGAAGAAAATCCTGACAGTTTGGGCTACGTTAATCTGAGGGCTGCCACCTGGCAGGTTCACCTCTCTAACCTCGGAGTGCTGAAGCAGCGTGTCGCTTTCTGCAAATAACTGCCGCTTTTATTTATCACTGTTCAGGGCAGAAGTCGGCCAACTTTACTAACAAAAGAGCAGATTCTCAACAACTTTAACTAAAGGGGGAAGGGTCTGCAAGAAGCCGAAAACGCAGTTTGAGCTTTTTAATAAAAGTGGCACAGCCTGTTGAGTATGGTGTTTTAATACGGAAATATTCAGTGTTTCTATATACTGAATATTCATTAGTTAGTTACTCTGTAGGTATTCTGTAATTAATCTGTATGCTTATAAACGAACTACTACTAACTGTTCACTTCTTAAAAATATAGCACTATTATTTCACTATGTTGCATTTAGCATCAATATTTAATATGAAATCACGTAAGAATGCTGCCAGTTTAAATAAAGAATTAATAAATATTAGTAACAGTAGATTCGAAAGAAAAGTCCGCTTTGATGATGAATTTTTTTCCCCAGTGCATTTTTGCATCTGTGGGCTTTTGGAGTTTAACCGTTGTCAAATATGTGAGAATGACTGGCAGACTAGGTTTCTGTGTGGCCTGTTGTAACTGCTGCTCCATTACTTCAAAGCCAACTGACTGTGTGTGTAACATTTCTTCAGAGACACCCTTAACAGAACAGATTAGACTTAAGGGTTAGATATATGTCATAGGTACATCATAACCACAGACCCCTCTGAAACCCAGCTACGTGACTACATGTCACATTAGTGTATTTTGTGATTGATTTGTGTATTGTTTTTGACTGCAGGATGTTGGCGATATCTGCAATTCAATAAGTTGAAATGAGAAGCTGCAGATCTCAAATTTTGTAGGGAATTCTGATGTAGATGATCAGGCATGTCTTTGACACTCAGGAGTTTTAATCTCCTGTAAAATTTGATGGTGCGAATCCTTTTAATTTCCCTTTTGTTTAGTTAGAGGTAGTTTTCAGTTGAAACAGTAGTGGTTTATTGGTGGCATTATGAAAAGTTAAAACAGGATCTGGAACATCCCCACCTACGCTGTCATCTCTGCTGTCACAGATAACGAGCGCTGAAAGTAAATTTATTTACCAACAAAACGGAACAAAAAATATTTGTTAGTGTTTGGGTCTACTTTGGAACAGGGCAACTTTAAAGCTATGGAGGCCACTGTGAGTCCTACCTGTTTTTATGCAAAGAAATCAAATTACAAGTAATCTGATAAGGAGTTAAACATGGCAGCCTGATGGCTTTAAATGCAAACATCCCAAAAATGCCGAATTGTTTGTTTATGAGATCTTGCTTCTTTTTCTCATTTTGTAATCATTATTTACCTATTTTGGGTTATGATGTCATCTTCAGTGCAACTGATGATCAAGAGAGTAAATAGGTAAACTACTTATAACTGGGACTTAGAGTCAGCTGTTCATGGTCATTTAAAAATGTAAAATCTCGTGCTTTTATTTCTTTTAGGTGAGGAGTCTGAGTTGTTGGCTTTGACTCTGAGGAGGCAGCAGGCGATCAGGCCACAACTCTCACACTTCAGACTGAGCTGAAGACCTGTAGTGTCGAAGGAGAGAGGGTCAAACACCTGGAGGAGAAAGGAAACTCACACCCCCCACACACACTGAAGACTCAGCAAGGGTGGAAAGCTTTTTGGGCTTTGGACTCAGTTACCCCTTGTGTGATTTTTGATTTCAGGATCCATTTTTTTGGAGTGACTTATACCCACACAGTGGAAATAAACAGAAAGCATTACGGACTATAATTTTGGGGAGATACTTGTACAAAGTTGGGCATTTACTTTCCTTTTTTTTTTTTTTTTTGTCAAGAACAGGGATATTGAGCAACTCTAATGGACTCAAAAGTGGAAATAAGAAATACTGTTCCATTCACAAAGAGAAGTTTAAGTATTGAAGTAAGATTATATTGAAGATCCCCAAGTTCAGATTGCCTTAGTTGTTCTGTTTCAGGACTTGAACTGCTTCAATACTTGTTCACATATAATTTTTCTATATTGTGGACAAGTATATTCATGCATATGAATGCAAATTTCTCTTCATTTTGAAGAGCTCTTCTGTAAAAAGTTTTTTTTTTTTTTTTTTTGGTTGTTTTGTGTACGTCAGTCACTCTGTTGTTGAAGGGGACCGAACTGCACGTACGTGTGTATATGTAAATACTACGAATCCACTTCTGTCGTCAGCTTTGGACTTCAAACAAAAAAAGAGAGAGAATATCGTTTGTTAATGCTTTATTAAACTTTTTTACATCTGAAGAGAATTTTTAAAAATTAAACCTAAGACGCAAAAATCTAATACTTCAAAGGACAGAAAAAAAGAAGACAAAAACAGGGAAAATGGCAACCGCCAGAACAGAAAGTGTGGGCCCGGTCGTCATGGGACTGAATAAGCAGAACGGGCAGCTCAGAGGGCAGACCAAACCAGCTGCAGTCCAGCCAGCACCAACAACTCAAGGAAAGACTTTGGGTGCTCCCCAGAAAGCAGGAGGAGCCTCTCAGGACGGAGGTGGTATTAAGTTTGGAGATGACTGGAAAAAGAGCCTACAGCTCCCTCCCAAAGACAACAGGGTCAAAACCTCAGTGAGTTAAAATTTGATTTCAGTTTCTTGTCATGCTTTCGCTTCAGACTAGTTTTCTCCTGATGTCCTAACCATTTCTGTGACCACTGCAGGATGTGACGTCCACAAAGGGGAATGAGTTTGAAGATTATTGTCTCAAAAGAGAACTCCTGATGGGCATCTTTGAGATGGGTTGGGAGAAACCTTCCCCTATTCAGGTATGCTCAATATTTATTATCATTTATCTTCTTTCCAAATAGACCCCATTGATTAACTTACAATTTTATGTTGACAGAAAACCCAACACATGTAACCATTCTGCTGGGCATTTCTGTATTAGACAAACACATTTGTCTGTATTCTGTTGTGGTTTTTTTTGGGGGGGGGGGGAGAATCATTTTTGACAGTATATACGCCAATATCAGTTGATTTGTGCGTCAGCATTTGACTTTTTTTAAAAAGAATAGGTGTTTTCATCCTGTTTCTTTTGTACTCTCTTTAAAACTCATCAAAAATTAACATTAAAAGTAAACATCATCTGCAGCACGGTTGATGTGGTGCACTTTTTAGATCAGGATTATTTCTCATTATAAAGTAAATCAGATTTGTTAAACTTTACAAATCTTGTCTTATTAAACAAATAATTTCCTTAAACTTTAAATATAATTTAACTGAAAAGAAAATATAAATGTGAACTGACATAAAAATGTAACAGCCTGGTGACAAGACAAGTGAATTATTACAAGAATCTAACACAATAGTGGCTTTATCTCCATTACCTAATTTTAACTATCACTGTGGATGATGGGGAAAAAAAACCTGGGTTACTTGTATGGTCATACAGTTTTATACATTTTATTTTGTTTGTTTGATTTGAGAGATGCTTACACATGCTGACACAATTCGGGTTGTTTTTATGGTCTACCTTAAAAGCACAAATGCCATGGTTTAAACATGTAAGACAAAGACACACATTTCATTTGTGTCCATGAAATAAAAAAGGCAAGTATGTTTGTGTAATGAGACAGACGGTTTGCCTGTTGGTTCCTTGCAGGAGGAGAGCATTCCCATCGCCCTGTCTGGACGGGACATTCTGGCCCGAGCCAAGAATGGAACAGGGAAAAGTGGAGCCTATCTCATCCCACTGCTGGAAAGGATAGACCTGAAAAAGGACCACATACAGGGTGAGGCACTGCCTTTGGTTTTATAGTTGGACTCCAAATATAAGCTTTACTGACTACAGTTTTAACTACCTTTTTCTTTAAGGTGTTTTTTAACTTGTGTTGTTTTCCTATGCTTCCATTTTACCTGACATGGCATTTCCTTCAGTTTGTCTAGGAAACAAAGCACGTGCTATAGAAAGAGAAGCTAATGCATCGTCATTGTCTCGCCAGCCTTGTTTTTTCTGTTGGTTCTATGTTTTTCCTTCAAAGCAGATTTCACACATGCATTGCAGCCCAGATCTTTTCTAGGACTGAGCCAACAGGGATGGACCTCAGCCTGACATTAACCTTTAAGTTCTCAAGTGCAAAGTCTCTGTGATGTTTGAAGGCACAGCTAATATAGCAAGTGGCCATCTTTGTGCTGCCTAGCAGAAAGGACAACTGTAAAACTAAAAAGCCAGATTAATTTCATGTGTGAAAACAGCTTGTGAAATCACATACCATCTATCATGTTTGTAATCTCTACTTCTTTTTTTTTTTTTATTTTCCAGCCATTGTCATGGTGCCCACTCGTGAGCTGGCACTGCAGATGAGCCAGATCTGCATCCAGCTCAGCAAACACCTGGGAGGAGTCAAAGTAATGGCCACCACCGGGGGCACCAACCTGAGAGATGACATCATGCGTCTGGATGAGACCGGTAAAGATTCATATCAACCAGCTTTGTGGTACTTTTATCCATGAGAGGTTATGGAGGCTGTCACTCTGAATTCCGTGTGTTATCTGTTGTTAAATATTGTCACAAAATGCCCCGTAAAAAGGAAGTTTTGATGATAATCATAGTTCTGTTTTCACAATAGTGCATGTGGTCATTGCCACGCCTGGCAGGATCCTGGACTTGATAAAGAAGGGAGTGGCAAAGGTGGATAAAGTCCAGATGATGGTGATGGATGAGGTAAATATGAGTAAAGTCATTTCAGAAACTAGCTGTTATTTCATGTATTGTGTTGTATCGGGTAAGAAAAGAGGCTTGCTTCGTGGTAATTATTATTCCGTTTCTCTTCAGGCGGATAAGCTGCTGTCTCAGGATTTTGTGGTGCTTATTGAAGATATTATTAGTTTCCTGGCCAAGAACAGACAGATCCTGCTCTACTCTGCAACCTTCCCCATCAGTGTGCAGAAGTTCATGGTGAGTAGACGGCTAATTACTGCGCTGCTTGTCCAGCCTGCTGGCTCAGAGCCACTTGGCTCCACTTAGCTCACACTGCAGACCGAGCTCCGCTCCTGTCGCGCCCAAATCTGTTTCTTTCTTTGTTGTGGACATTTCCAGGGTTGATTCAGCTAAAGCAAATTTAGTTTACAGTCACAGGATACGATTGCTTTTACTGTTTGTACAAGTCTTTTTTGAAATTCTGAGTATCTAAGCAGGTACTACTTGTGTGGTGGTTTCAGTGACAGTGCATCCAAAAAGAAATTTCTCCATAAAGAAGAGCAGAAAATGATCATGACAGAAATGTCCTAGAAGCTTTTACAGTTCTGAAAACACATTTTTAAAAGCACTGTGTGAACTGTTATCTCTCTGTGTCTTTGCTGTAGGCCAAGCACCTTCAGAAGCCCTATGAGATAAACCTGATGGAGGAGCTGACTCTGAAGGGCATTACTCAGTACTATGCCTACGTCACAGAGAGGCAGAAAGTTCACTGCCTCAACACACTCTTCTCCAGGGTAACCGACTCTCTGTTAACTGCGGTTACTTTGTGACCACAAGTACACTTCTTTCAAAGTGACAAGTTAGCCCGTGTTAATCCAGTGTTTCCTGATTAAATTTTACTCCCTTTACCTTTATTTTTTTATTTTAATTCCTTTCTTTAAAAGGTTTTATCAGATAAGGAAACACAGGCTTATTGCTTTTACTTTCCACAGATGAAAATGCCCTCAAAGGCTCATTCTGAGCTAGGAATAACTTATTTTTTTTCTCCTCTCCATCATAGCTTCAAATCAACCAGTCAATCATCTTCTGTAACTCCACTCAGAGAGTGGAGCTCTTGGCCAAGAAGATCACTCAGCTGGGCTACTCCTGCTTCTACATCCACGCTAAAATGATGCAGGTGAGAACAATGTTTTTATGCTAACAGAACATTAGTGGGCTCTCAAATGAATGACGGGCGCAAAATAAAAGAATATGCCTGCTCGTAATCCTCCATCTATATAAATATTAATGTTAGATTCTTTTAAAACCTTAAAATTACTTTGATCACGGTATTAAAATACCTGAATATTTCAATGAGGAATACATTTTCTTCAGGCTGAAGAAAAGCAAATCCCAATGTTGGATAAGTAATGATTTGCGATCATTTGTTTTCTCCAGGAATACAGAAACCGTGTGTTCCACGACTTCAGAAATGGACTGTGCAGAAATCTGGTGTGCACTGGTGAGTTTTAACTGGAATATCTACTTGTGCATCACAAAAGCCTCAGAGTTAATCCAGGATATGTTGTAGCACTGCTGTAATCTTCTGTTGCCTTCCAATAGATCTGTTCACCAGAGGAATTGACATCCAGGCGGTAAACGTGGTTATCAACTTCGACTTCCCGAAGAACGCAGAGACTTACCTGCATCGTATTGGAAGATCAGGTATGTTTTGTTTTTGTTTGTAAATGTAAATCATTAAAGCTTACCTGCTTTTTTTTTTTTTGTAAATGAAATTGTTTTCCAGGATGCTTGAAAGTTTATAACTGGCTTGTATTTAGCTAGAAACCATGGCGCACAGCAACCCCTGATGCACAATGAGAGAAAAGTGTTTCTTTTCTTATGTCACAGTTAAAACTCTCATTTTAACCATCAGAGGTCTAAATATCCTGTCGCTAACCCTAAAGCCACAGTTGAAAAGAGTGTCATAGCTTTACAAAAACTGGTGTTACTGCCTGTAAGGATGACAGTGCTGAGCATAAACTGCTATTTGCTCTAACAATTGCCCTGTTTTTAACAGAGTAAATGTCAGGCTTTAGCGCTTTAATCTGTGACTCAACTGCCTTCAAAAAGTACTTTTGTAATTTTACGTCCGTTCTGAACTTGTGAAAGCCGCCTCTGAAAAATATGGTCTGTGTTATGATACTATTTTAAAAACTAAACTGAAACGAGTGAATTCAATCTGCAAAGTAACTGAAATGAAAGTAAACACAAACCAAAATTTCCACATGAAGTGAAACAGGAAAAAGCAAACTAGTTAGAAAGCACAAAACTAAAGCTTTACTACAGGCTTGGACTTCGCAATCTGCATCTGTGACGTCTCGCCACGTGGCACAAGTTGCCAAATTCATGGGGTTGTTTTTTTGTTTTTTCATGTTTGACACGCTCACAGCGCTTCAGACTGTGACTGATGTCATGGTTTTGATGTTCTGATGTCCCTTGGGAACAGTTTCTCTACTGTACTATTTTATTTGATTATTTTTCCCCCACAATATTAATGACATACTTTGTTTTTAGTTTAAACTGGACATTGTATATTAACCACATTCTCATGTTTCTCAGGGCGGTTTGGACACCTGGGCTTGGCCATCAACCTGATCACATCGGAGGATCGCTTCAACCTGAAGGCCATTGAAGACCAGCTGGTGACCGACATTAAGCCCATTCCCAGCAGCATCGACAAGAGCCTCTATGTGGCCGAGTACCACTCAACTAGCGGAGATTGTGACGTGGAGGAGGTCGAGGAGAAGCGCCAACAGGACAGCACCTAAAACAGGTGCGATGCCAAGAAAAAGCGAGGTTGTCTGAAATCATTCACTGCTCCCTATCCCGGGAGTTCTATGTATTGAGCTTCACAGCTATGATTAAAAGTAAATTCAGGGTGATAGTTGGTCAATATTTACCATGATTTTAAATGTGAACAAGTTCATTTTAAAATGCTTTCCTTACCTTTTAAATATATAGTTTAGCATGAGCTAAATTAAATGGCAAGCAACTTTGGGCATGTAGAGGTGGGCAAAGAAAGCGGTGAACTAGATTTCTAACATGGGGAAAAAAACAGAGTTTTATATAAAAAAAAATTGCCAAAGATTGCTAGATTTGTGAAAGATTTAGATCAGTAAAATGAAATGCTGTCAGAGACTACTCGCGCCTTTGTCTCTGTTATGTCTTTGCTGGCACACAATTACATTTATTAATCACAGCTGGCTTAAAAAATAGTTTGCTCAGCGTATGACGGGGTTCTTTGGAGGGCAGTGCACATCAGCTGTACACTACTTTTCCTGAGGCATTGTGAGATGCATTAAATGCTGTAGGGTAGGGGACACATGCCTGGGATTGGCTCACAAAACAGTTTCTTAAATTTTTCTTCTCTTAACTTTGTCATTTGCAGAGGTGGTTATGCTGATGCAGCATATTAAAAATCCGGCCTAAAATCTCTCCCAAAAATCATAACAGCTGTAGCTTTGTCAGGATGGACTAATCTGTTTGCACAAAAGGATGTGTAAAAAAAATTAAACACTTAATGACTGAAATCATGGAGCGAGGATCAGCTGATCCATGGAAGAGTTTGCAGCAACTTGCCTTACCAGTTCTGTGTCGTGTTTGTTTGGTTTTTTGGGGGGGAGTTTTTGTCAATGTGTGGCCTTCCACTTGCTTTATCAAAGTCATTCTTACCCCTATGAGGACAAATGCCATGTAGGGTATAATCTTACTCAGACTGAAAGATAGCCGGACTCACTATACAGCCCACTCAAGTGAGTAGTGAATGATTTCAGATGCAGTGTGGCTCCTTGTGTTGGTAACTTGACTGACGATGTGCTCCTAATCCATGTTTTGTCCTCTTCCTCAGGACGCTGAGACACACCGGGCTTTTGCACAGACATCAGCGCTTGCACCCAGGCTTCAGGCAACTCTTCATTTTTACATTCGTCACTTGTTTTCCGAGCCTGTGGAATGGATGTCTTAAAAAAAAAAAAAAAAAAAAATCAAACAAAAAAAGAAACAAAGGCTGTTTTTATTTTGGAGCATTTCTTTAGCTTTTCCTCAACAAGAGCTGCCTCATTATTTTATACATTTAGAGGTTTAAAGTGTGCTTTGCACCAAGCTGGGACCGCGAGAAAGCTTAACAATTCCTAGAATTAGAGAAATGAGCTGTTTTGAACCCGTTGCCTTTGGAGACAGTTTTCACTTCCAGCAGCAAAGTTGGTCTATTTTGGGTTTTTTTGTTTTCTTTTGTTTTCTTTTGTTTTGTTTTTAAAGTGGTGCACTTACACCAGCCATCACTCTGTCCACTCACACTGCTGTGGTCACTTAAGTGCCTTACTTGACTCCCGTGTGCACTCATCCATTCATAGCCTGCTGCCGACTGTCACGCAGCAGAGTACGAGCACAAAGATGAATCAATAGTAACCTGAGTTTATTGAAACTTTAGTCATTATGCAAAGGAAAAAAGGACAACACACTGCTCTCCCGCTGAGAGGTGTGCAGAAACATGGCTCAAAACCATCCTGAATGTGAACGTTTGTTTTTAATGTGAACGTTGCAATAAAAAAAAAAAAGGGCAGCTTTATTTAAATACTACGTGACTGTTTTTCCCTTCCACCATGAATAAAACATGAGCAGAGCTAATGTGAGAAGACGGCCCCTGTACTGATTCGTAGAGTATGTTGGCCTGCAGATACACACAAGCAGCATGGGAGATGAGTAGCAGCTTCATTAAATTAAAGCTGTTGTTCTTTTACAGCTAAGAAAAAAATATATATATTGACTGGTAAATAGTGTAAATCTATTGGTCGCTGTAGCTGCTGGATGAAAATATGTTCTCTTTTCCTGAAAAGGATGATGCATTCAAGACTCATTCAAAACAGCTGATAAATGAGCTTCAGCATGTCCACGATTGGTGCAAAACAACACTTTTAACTTTTTCTTTCCCCACACAGCTTCTGTTTTTTTTTTTTTTTTTTTTTTTTTTTTTTTTTGGGGTTTTTTTGTTTGCTTGTTTTTTTTTTGTTTTTTTTTAATCGAGAAAACGCACGGTGGAAATGTGTTTTTAAGCCCTCATGACAAAATTAACGTCGGTGAATGTATTAGTTGCCAATAATAGCTGTGCAGCCCGGTGGTTTAATGCCAAGCTCTTCACGTTGCTGCTGCAGTAGAGGCTCCGCTTCAGGCTTTGCTTTAATGAAATACAAACTGGATGTGAGCTGGTTTCATGAACCACAGAGGAATGAAACCCGCTCAGTCTTTAAAAGACCACATATAAAGTCAATTGGAAACAACTAATTTTTTTTTTCTCTCGTGCGGCAACAATTTTTTTTTTTTTTTCTCTCCACAGCCTACACATTTTTTATTTTTTTTATTTTTTTTAAGTGACAATTTTTGTGAGGGGTAGATTTCTTTTAAGCAAACTTGTAGCATCTTTGAATGGGCAGCTGATTTTTTTATTTTTTTTATTTTTTATTTTTTTTCCCCTGCCCCCTCACAGATCATCACGAATTATTAAAAAGAAATTTTGCTTTTTAAGATTTATTTTTGTTGCTCTAAGCAGTTTGGGGGGTGGGGACAGGGTGAGGCTTTAGCACTGGGTAACCTTTGGAGTTTTTGGGGTGAGTTTTGCAGAAGCCAAGTGTTTTATCAGATGCTCACCGAGCATCTTGAATCATCTCTCTGGGACTTAAAGCATAGTCAAAAAGCATTGATTTTGTTTTATTTGTAATTTTTTTTCTCCCCCAGAAGTTGGGGGGAAAAAAGAAAACTTGTTTATGTTTTGACTGCCAGAGAGTTACAACAAACAAACAAGAGTTTGTGAAAAGTGATGAAGCACTGTGATCTCCTTGAACCTGTTCAACGTTTGTGTGATGGAAGATCAAAGTGCCGTGATTTTTATTTTATTTTATTTTTTTCCCCCAGTAGGGCAATCTTTATACGAGGTATTCTGAATCATTTTGAGGAAAGAAAATGGTAAATGATTCATTGTTTACACTCGTTGTTTACAGTTATAAAAGGAAAAAGAAAAAATGAAAATGCTTTGCTTCATTGGTGGAAGAGGAAGTAGACTTGTATTGTTTCCTTTTGTTTTCCTTGAAATAGATTTTCAGGATTTACATTGAAGCAAAACCAAAAAAGTTGAATGTCGTATGAGCGAGTGTGTGTGTGTGTTGACTGATCTGGGATATCTGTGTGCGCGTGTGTGTGTGCATGTGAGTTGATTGATGTGGGATCTGTGTGTGTGTGTGCGTGCGTGCGTGCGTGCGAGTTGATTGATCTGGGGTGGGTGTGTGTTTGTGGGTATGTGTGTTTTAAAGAGTGTGTGTGCAGTTGATAAGGAGTCATCGTGTTTACATGCAGCCTCATCCAAACAGCTTTATCTCTGTGGATAAATCCAACAGGTTCAGTTGATTTGGAGCCAAATTTGTTACTCATGCATGATTTTAAAAGAATCAAACTGACCTGTTGTTGTAGCTCGAGGCTGCGTGTACGCGAGCTTATCGTGCAGACTGTTTTGTTGGTCAAGTACGATGTCTTAAGTATTGATGTGGGTGTTTACAGTTGTCAGGGATGTGATTTGTTTTTTGTTCTTTTGTTTTTTTTTCTCCTTTTGTTTTTTTCCATCTCCCGCTTGCTCCAGAAGTTGATGTTTGTGGACACACAAAATAATTTCTAATGAGATTTTCTTTTTGTTTTCTTTTTTTCCCCCTTCAGTGGTTTGTGTTCCTACTCACTTCCCTGACAGTCAGTCCATAAACTCCTCTGTGACACAGAAAATTAGATATTTAGCTGAACACCCGAGATCTTTGTGAAATGGTTGGATTTTTACTTTAGGGATGAGATGAAATGAATCTGCCAGCTGTTTCTTAGCTATATATTTGCTGTTTGCGCAGTCAGTTGTAACATTCTTACACTCTAAAGTAACGAGCGCAGCCTCATTTCGACTCAGTCGAATGTTTTGAATTGGGGGGGGAGAGTCGTAACCGATAGAAACTACAGCATTAAGTCGATGTTGTTGTTGTTTTGTCGGGCTTAACCTGTCACAGAGGAAGTTATGCTGAATGTAGTCATGAATGTTGGTTTTTGTTGTCGTCATAAAGTCTTTGTATGTGAGTGTTGGCACTTTTTAAATGGAGTGCTGACAGGGGTGGGAGGCAGGGATATTATCAGAAACATATTCAAAGTTAAAATCAGAGAAAGGGTGAGGACTTGGATACTATAATGAATTTTCTTTTTTCCCTGCTGGTGTAAAACAAAAGTTAACATCTTAATGTGGACTATTAGTGTTAAAGGCTTAAATGCCGCTAATATTTCTACCGTGGATTTGCTGCACTAAAATAGACTCGACCACTGCTGCTGGAGGTTTTTGCCAGATTTTAATGACACACTCAGCAGATTTGCTGTAAGCTGAGCAGCAGTCCCCCTGCAGCTTCGATGCAGAACAGTGGCGGTAAAATTAAAAGTAGATGAAGACAAAGTCGCATGAGTAGAAGTGGGTGCTTATGATCTAAATTGGCAGATAAGTGTTGGTTTAAATTATCCTTTTGTTGAATTGTTCTCCTTCCTTGTACTTACTGGTACTTTTTTTTTTTTTTGGCCCTGTTTTCCTAAAACCATGACTAGATTGGACCTGAATTGGTATAAAACAAGATTCCATGTTTCCTCCCTCTTTCCCATAATTTCACCCATTTTTATTTTCACTGAAATGATTTTGATTGGATGACATTTAAAAGCACGTTCTTCCATTGTTACTATTAAAAAATGCTTTTGGGTTTCTTTGCCTACAAAATGCATTAAAGAGGCACAAGGTATATTCCAGCAACTCTGTCCTCAATTGTTGTAACATGGAAACGCATATTCAGGGCCTGATAAGAAACTCAATAAATTGACCTGAACTTTACTGGCTGCTGTTGTTGGCTGTTTATTTCTCCACCTTTTTGATTCCATACAACTTCACACATACTTTAGATGAACATCTGTAGCGACCTGATGGGACCAAGCTAAACATGTTGTGCTCTGAAGACGCCAAAAGAAGCAGAAAGATCTGAAATGTCAGTTTGTTGGATTGTTGGCAGTTCTGATTCCACAAATGTTTTTCCAGGATATTTTTAGGGCCTCTAACAATCTGATGAGTCAGACACTGAATTTAAACATTTCATTTTTATGACTACTGAGCTATCCAAACCCTAGTGATATGCTGTATTTTGGGGAGAGAGGTGGGCGGATCAATACAAATATCGATAGTGTGGACACTAATGCTGGTACTCGTATCTGATTGATATTAGCACAATGGGATTAAGACCTTGTGTCTATCCTCTAAGTTCAGTATATAACCCATTTTTATCTGCATGTGAATTGTGGTAAATAAAATATTTTTGGGGAAATGGAAAAGCCACACCTCAAACATACATTATGAAAAATATCTGAACATCTATTTTTATTTATTTAAGTAATTATTACAGAAGGTATGAATCATGATTTAGTGGTCACTCAAGCTACCTTTATAGGTTAAACTTGTATCAGTGTCCTTCTTGGTATCAGCCCTGTATTTACTTGGTGTGGGCTGGATACCAAAGTTTGCAGTATTGCACTTCACTAGTGGAAGATGATAGTACATTTTTCTCTGTGTACTCTGGGTTTGTATGTGTACGTCTTTCTCCACCTTGCTAACTGTTCATCTACTGTTTTGGGCCTCCAGCTAAAAAAATGTAAAGGTGCTGCTCGTTGTGTAGCCATAATGGGACAGAGGCCTGTTGTTTGAAAACAATGTTTTTTGTTTGCTTGGAGATCCTCAGGCTACCTTTTGACCTTGAAAGTATGTCTTCTTCACCTTTTACTACAACCGCCCTTAAAACTCCAACCAATCGCCCGCCTATTCTCTCTTAATCGGCGTCAGCGCCCCGCCCCCTTACGGCTGACCGTTCCTTGTTTAGCCAATAATGCTTGAGAATGAGCATTACATCATCTCGAAGCCCGGCCTGCGATTCGTCAAGGACGCCTCATATGACTGATAGATGACTTCGTCAATCATGTCCGCGGATACATGCTCCTTCAACCAATCATCATTTTGCATTGACGAAAAAGGCGGGGCTCCCGCGTCTTCTTCGTTGGTGCCATTGGCTTCAACTTCCGGCTGTATCGTCCTCTGGAAATCACAACGTGAGTAGCATTTGAAAGCTCTGTATTTTATATAACGTGACGCTTCAGTGGAAGCGTGTTGGCGGTTTTGTTCGGCAACTTTTGTCTCACAGATCGGCCGCAGTTTTCCTCCATAAGCAGCAGCGTTTTATCTCCAGGCTGTCAGTTGCTGTTTGTAAAGCTAGCCAGCAAGCTAATCAGGTGCTAAAGGAGCTAGCACGGCTAACGCATTCATGCTTTCTTATACATGAGGCAGTTCCCATTCAGGGTGTTAGCTACAAAAAATTATGAGAGTATATAATAATTGCTGGTTTGTGGACATTTTCATTCTTATTGCATCATTGTTAGTTTAATTTAACCGCCTTCTTTTTACCTTAACTGCAAATGAATGAGTGTGAGCTGTGTGGAAGGAAGGTTAAAGGGACACTACACCTATTCTGCACATGTTCACTCATGAGCAACCTGAGGCACTGCTGTTTTAATGCTTAATTAGTTCAAGCAAACGCTTCCCAAACTCCGAAAGGATCAGTTTGATCTGTCACCGTGATATGCTTTTACATAATTATAAGTTTATGACTTAATGGCAACATCAGAGAGAAACGGGATCCTCCTAGTGGCGCTTGGCAGGTGGTGGGACAGAGTGGTACAGGGTGCTGCTGCTAAAGGTATAGTGCTGTGAAAGAGTAATTACCCCTTATTGTTAAGCCAAACTGTAATTAATCACATTTTTTTGGAAAGTTGAATTGACTTTCAGTAGCCACACCCAGGCCTGATTAATGCAAGAGCTGATGAATTATCAGATCACTTAAATAGAACCTCTGACAAAGTGCAGTAGGTTAAAAGATCTGCAATCATGCAACGATCTACAGAAAACCAAGAACAGATGAGAAACCAAGTTAGTGACATCTGTCACTCTGGAAAGGGTTACAAAGCAATTTCTAAGCCTTTGGGACTTCAGTGAACCACAGTGAGAGCTAAGCTCATTATCCACTAATGGAGAAAACTTCGAACAGTGATGAACCTTCACTGGAGTGGCCAGTTTACCAAAATTACTCCAAAAGAAGTTACAAAAGAGCCAAAAACAACATCTAAAGAACAGCTCTCACTCTAACCCTCACTCAGGGTCAGAGTTCATGATGAAAAAACACAAGAAAGAGACTGGACAAAAATGGCATCCAGGATTTTTACTAAAACGTCTTAATGATCCCCAAGATATCTGGGAAAATATTCTGTGGACTGATGAACGTTTTTAGAAAGGTTTAAATTCCTTTACATCTGAAGTAAAACTAACACAGCGTTTTATTTAAACAAACAACATATCAAACATATCAACAGTCAAACACGGCAGTGGTAGTGTGATGGTCCAGGGCTGCTTTGTTGCTTGATTGCAGTTTTTGCTGCCAATGGTACCTAGTTATTAGGTATAGAGGGCAGGTAGTTTTTTAGAGCCAGGTATGTTTGGATAACGTTATTCCTTCATAATTAAGAAAAAAAAGAGAAACAAGAAAGGGCGAAAAAAAATCTACAGCTCTGTATGTTCACACTAATATTTTAAAGTGTATGCGATTTATTACTGTCATTTTGGAAACTATGCTGACTTGAGTTTTTAGTGTGAAAACAGAGGGGTGGGCTACAACACAGGTCTGATGTAGTCAGACTGACTTTGTGTTTGCTGGTTCAACAAAACCAGAAACCCCTGTCAAAGACAACAAGTGTCACAGTAGTGGTTATCATCTTTCCCAGCCCATGCTTTCGGCTCCAAGCTCTGTGTACTAACATAAAAGGCTGTGTCATTTGACGCCTCTGCACAAATGGATCCCTTGAATGCAAGCTGCTTCAGTGATGTTATCAGAGAATAGGGGATGCATATAAGATAAACCTAAAGGTATTCCTGGTGCTGCAGAAAATAATTCATTTTCTGAATTCATTCAAAAGCTGCTATTTTCTACATAATTTCAGTGCTTGTGGGGCCTATTTTGTAATGGTTTGTATCACAGATTTGTTTTGGGGTGAGTGGAAATGTCTGATCAGACATTATCTGATTTATATCACATTTAGAGGGAGGAGAATTGGTGATGGTTCCTCTCAGTTTTAAACCCAAATCTGAACATAATCTCCTCTGGACCAGCTCATGTCCTCAGCTGAAGTCACCACAGTGATCTTACCAGGTTAAGAGAGTCACCATCATGACATGAAAACTCTGACTTTAAAACTCCAGTTTTGTTCAACAACATACCCTGCTCAAGTCACTCAGGACTATTTTAAGTGTGGAGTGGACCGATAACTCAGCTCATTAACTTTTTGCCGTCCTGGGGAACTAGAACCAGCTCAGGATGATTGACTGGTTGGTCTAAATCAGGGGTGCCCAATCCAGGTCCTCGAGAGCTACCGTCCTGCAGCTTTTAGATGCATCCCTACTCCAACACAGCTGAATCAAATGGTTTGATCTCTTCAGCATGCCATCATGTTTGGCAAAGGCCTGATAACAAGCCATTCATTTGATTCAGGTGTGTGGGAACAAGGATGCATCTAAAAGCTGCAGGACGGTAGCTCTCGAGGACCGGGATTGGGCACCCCTGGTCTAAATCATAAGACTCCAAGCTTATGAATCCCTTGTATCCATACTGAAGTGCTTTTCTGACAGTTGCTAAACAATAGCATCTGACTCTTTGTGGTGGGGCTCTGTTACTGTGCTGGGTTCAGTTTTGATGCTCAAAGTTAGTTGATAATGTTGTAATTGATATGGATAAAATATGAGTAGTCTCTAGGTTTGCCTGTGTTATTGACATATTTGTATTATACTTATACTAACAGTGCTGATTGTTGAAAAGAAACCTATTCTGCTCATATCAAGCTCCACATGTTTACTGCAGAGGCTTTACAGCGTTCTAGTCCAAAATAATCCATGACCTAGGCCTTTAATTCAGGGCCTTGATATACTCTCAGTTCCTCCCCCATCTGTAACTAGCTGCTTAAGCTTCTTTTCCTGTAAGTCAACATTGTTCTGATTGGCTGACCCTCACAAACAGAAGGTTAAAACAGTAAGTGGGTCACAGACAGAGTTATTTGCCTGGAGATATTGGGGATATCAGCTATTATTGACATCATACAGCACAAAGAGTAGAAAAGCTGCTGGAACCATGACTTGAGTGCGTGTTGTAACAGTATATATACAGGATATGAGAGAAAATGAAGAAAACCATAACAAGTTTCCTTTAACGTTTCCTCAGCTTGTACTGGCAGTCTGTTATTGCGTTATAAATCAGCTACTCACTCTGTCCTTCCCTCTCTGTCTCTGTGTTTCTGTCCTGGCTATTCAGAATGGGCAGTGTTTTGGCTGCCAGCTCCCCCAACCCACCACCACCAGCCTCGGGCGGCACTCCTGCCCCTGGCTTGACGGTGCCTCCGGGCTTTGGGATGCCTCCAGTTTCCGCAGTTATACCCCAGACTGGGGAAACCTCTGCTCAGCAGCAGGAGTCAGAAAATGCTTTGCCCAATCCAGGGGCGTTTGACGAGTGTCATCGGAAGTGCAAAGGTAAGAGGAGCAGATTGAAAAAAAATGTTTATTGGAGTGGAATGTCTGTTTGCTCTCGATTTGTCTTACCTGTGTGTGTTTTCTCCTCAGAGGTTTTTCCTTTGCAGATGGAAGGCGTGAAGCTAGTTGTTAATAAAGGTCTTAGCAATCACTTCCAGGTCAGTTAAGCTCATTTAACCTTGTTATTAGCTTGGCTAAAATTGGCTGTCTCGACTGATATCTGTGTACCCAAATGTTCAAGGATGGTGTGATGAAGATAGTTAGATTATATACACTTAAGATTCCCTCTGTCTGTAGAATGAGAGGGGGAATAAATACTGGAAGCAAAATAAGATTGTGTCAAACTTTGGCATTGACGCAGGTTTTTACAGTCATTGCATGACTGAAGCAATTCTCCTTTATGTCGATTCATGAAGTCCAGCAACATATTTCAAACTCAGATTTTACGGTGTCGTTTTAGTCTAAAGTTTTGCCATCACTGGACTGTTTTCAGCGAACTGTAATAAATGTGAATAAAGTGCATTTTTAATCTGCGTGCTTGCAGGTGATTCACACTGTGCTGCTGAGCACCACTGGAGATTCCCTCTACAGGTTCGGTGCTACGTATGTTGGATCGAAGCAGACGGGTCCAGCAGAGGTGTGAAGCCTTAAATTCAATGTGAATCTCATCTTTACGCTGTGGTTTAAACTGTTATACAAACACTCTCCTGTTGTTCAGTCTTTTCCAGTCATGGTGGGAGACATGGACAACAGCGGCAGCCTTAACGCCCAGATCATCCACCAGATCACCAACAGGATACGATCCAAAGTGGCCTTCCAGGTGAAACCTCTTACTGCTGTCTGGACTTTTTCCCTTTAATACAACCATCAAAATGTGTGGGTCGAGTGGGGCTCTGCAGTGACTCTTGTTAACAATTCACTGCAGTTTTTAGTAATTTCTTTAAAAATAAAAATGTTTTACTCCATAGAAAGAAAATAATAAAAACAATCCAACCAACTTTGGCCGTCTAGTGTGCCACCATACTTTTTAATAGATCATTCAACTGTTCAAACAAGTTAAAGGCTTTGGACTTTATCAGACTGAGCCAGTGTTTTAATATATTTTGAAGTCTTCACAAAATCACAGTTTACACTTTACGAATGATTGATTTTGGGGGGGGGGGGTTCCCACTAATTTCAGACTAGAGTCAGCTGATGTTTTTATATATTATATAAAGGCAACGTTTGAAGACCTCCCCAGTACCCTAAATGGCCAATTTTGACACATAAGTATATATTAATTAAGATGTGTTTGATGACTATAAGAATAGTTTTCAGTTTTTCTGAGGGTAGCTGCCTATGCAGAGACCACCCTCTGTACCCTCTGTTGCAGACCCATTTAATTTGTTCCATAAGCAGGCCTGAAATATTACAGAAACCTCTCTGTTAAACAAACAGCCTCATGGATTACTCCTAGTTGGCTTTCAAGGGGTAAAGACTAAAAGAATGTGTCATGTTGGCATTTTTTAACTTTTTACATTTACAGTTTATTCATATATTTTCCGTTGTGATAAGACGTGCCATTTTGACATAAATCCCCTCGGAGCACTTTGTGCCAGTCACATTTCCAGTTAAACCTGCTTTCAGCTGGTCCCTTATTCACCAGGGGTCACCACAGCAGGCACCTCTGCATGTTTGACAGATTTTTCCACCGGACTCTCTGACACAACCCTGTGGGATAAAACTAGGGATGCGTCACTTGTTAGCAGCCACATTTCCAGTTATCTTTGATTATTAAGCACCAGATGTGCAGAGTGTCTATATCTGCTCCATCATTATACAGGAGAAGTTGCTGGGTTTTTTCATGGTCAGATTCTTATTTTTATCTTTATTTTTTCATGTGGCGAGAAGTTTCTACGCTCAAAAATGTCTTCTGAGATGTTTCCATTTTATGTGTTATTGTTCTTGCATGATTCTAACTGTTAAATATGTTGTATCCTCAGACACAGCAAAACAAATTTGTGAACTGGCAGGGCGACGCTGAGTTCAGGGGAGAAGATTTTACTGCAACTGTCACGCTCGGAAACCCAGATGTCCTTGTTGGCTCTGGTAGGTCATCAGTCACAGACGCTGTGCAGGTCACTGTTACTGTTGTCTGTTCTTTTAAATTGGTGAAAAGCAGCTATGTAGTCAGACAAAACCAAAACTGTGATCTGCATCTGAACATCTGTTGTCATCTTGCTGTCGTGCACCTGTCAGGTATCGTCGTCGCACACTACCTCCAGTCCATAACGCCGGCTCTGGCTCTGGGAGGGGAGCTGGTTTATCACCGCAGGCCTGGAGAGGAGGGCTCAGTAATGTCTTTAGTTGGCAGATACACAGGTGAGACACAGTTTAAAGATTAATACAAAGCCTGAACTATAACGTCAGACACATGTCCTAACTGATAGATTTACTTCTCTGTAGGCAACAACTACATCGCCACTTTAACACTCGGCTCAGCGGGAGCTCATGCATCTTACTACCATAAAGCCAACGATCAGGTAACCGCATCCGCATGCATCCTTTTTGTAAGAAAGGACTCAGTATTTTTACAGTCGGCCTTCATGATGATCGGTCTCTTCTACAGTTACAGGTCGGTGTGGAGTTTGAGGCGAGTGCCCGCATGCAAGACACCAGTATGTCGTTTGGCTACCAGCTAGATGTCCCTAAAGCAAATTTACAATTTAAAGGTAAAGATGTGCACGTTTGGTAAAATAATTTCAGGAGAGCAGTTTCATCTTCATCCATCGCTGCATTTTATTTGCAGCCAAATTTTTGTGACAGATTATAGAACAAAGTCGACGTTATAAATGTGCTTTGTCATTTATAGCGTTTTTAGAGTTTTTATAAACCTTGTGGTGTCAAATATGAGCTGTGAAGATCTGAAGTTGCTTGCATCAGAAATTGCCCACCTAGCAACAAAACTGTGTCCCAGTTTTATAAGCCCCTCAGAATTTCCAAATGATTATACATTAAAAAAAAAGGTAATTTTAAAGCAGTCGAGCTTAAATCTGCCCCGTCGTCCCATCCTTAGGTTGTTCACTTCTTCCAGGGTGAGTATAGGATGTATTTGATGAGTTTTGGCTCTCGAGCTGCTGTCTCACTGCTCTTGGTGATGAGGAACTGACGAGGAACTCTCATCACAGCCTCCAGACTGTGCTGACACCCCCACACACAGCTGGTTAGGGCACCACTGCTTCATTGGGTTAGTTTTGTTTGAGTGAAGTTGGATGAGTTTTGGGATAGTGAATATATTGGACAAAGGATGTTGAATATGGAGCTGCTGGGAAAGAGAAGATTCACGGATGTAGTGTGGCACAAGGATGCTGGGATAGTGTGATCTGCCTCCTGAAAGAAGACAAATTTGGAGTCAAACTAGCATCACAGCAGCTTGACAAACCCTCATGGTTTATGTTCTGTGAGATAACATTTGTGTTTTTTGTCAATGGGATCTGGTAGGTTTACCAAACAGAAATGTAACTGCTGCAGTAAGAAAATAAGTCCTCATTAGTTTTTATCTCATCCAACCAATGGACAGATGAGTTTGTGGTGTGGCGAGCTTACACACAACGATCCCTTGTTGTGTGTCCACTTAAATTGTGCTTAAGGTCATACTGCTGCCCAATAACAAGAAAGCGACTCACTTTCTGGACAAGAACCGCCATTAAGGCAGAGGAGGCCGCTACAGTATTCTGCTGAATGATAGATGTTGCCACATTACTGCCACATAATGCTGATGTAGGAAGAGAAGAAGCCAGAACTGGAAGCAAAGACATTGCTGGGTGTATTTTTCCCCCCCACAAAGTCTCATCCCAGTGTAATGTTCCAAAATCACTCAAATGGAGGTAAAAACTGACACGATCACACCCAGCTGTGAAACGCACCAGGTTAGAAAAATCCAGAGGTGTACATATACACAAAGGCTTTCTCAATTTGAGAGTTTTTCTTACTTTAAATCTGCCGTTCTGCCTCTTTCAGGTTCAATTGACAGTAACTGGATAGTTGGGGCAACGTTGGAAAAGAAGTTGCTCCCGCTGCCCCTCTCTCTGGCCCTCTCCGGCTTCCTCAACCACCGCAAAAACAAGTTCCAGTGCGGTTTTGGCGTCAACATCGGTTAGGCCGACGTAGTGCCGGCTCACAAACGGCGCAGACGCACCACTGACCTAGAGACTTTACCACGGAAACTGCCGGTGACCTCTTTGGTAGATTTGACCAATAATTATAGTGCTGGTTTCCTCAAATCATTTTTCACCACATGTGGTGAATATAAGCGGTTAATATAAATCTACATTTGACTCTAATCCTTAAAGACGAATCCCCTCGATAATCAGTAGTGTGATGAATAATGTTACCTGTCAGGAACAAGCAGACCCTCGTCATAAACAGACACATAGACAGCAGGCGGACGTAACATTAGAAGACAGATTTACAGAGCTCTTTGTTTGAGTTCAGTGCCTGTCATGTTTATTTTTATTTTGCTCCTGATTTAAACATTTCTCTTATTAATATTTTTTTTTTTACCATTAAGTCTGTCTTGGTGTGCAGTGAGTGAAAGAAGTATCAGTTGTTGGTTACAGACAAGTTTACCAGGTGTTAGGAAGGAGTGTACTGTACTGTATGTCATGTTCACAATGCATCACTTGTTTTGTTGCCTTTTTTATGTTACATACATACTGAACAGTATATATGAGCTGTATATACCTCTTCAAAGCTGATCAATACAATTTCTTACAAAAACTGGACGTTGTGCTCGTTTCCTTCTGTCAACGTCAACTTTTTTTTTTTAAGAGCCATTTGTAGCTGCTGTGTGCGTACTCCTGAACCTTCAGGAGTTGAGCAATCATACTTTGCACACAGGTACATCTTATCTAATATCAGATATTATGTTGTTGCCATGTTGTTGCCATGTTGCCTAGCAACACTCTACCAATGGGATAAATGTTTTTAGGCTTTAGCCACCTACAACACTTTATAAAAAACTATTGTATCACTTTTTTATTTCACATCTTATTCATACCCACTTGTTAAATTATCTATGATATGCTGCCTGACATCCACCTAGCAATGGCACTACCATGACCATTTTTTAGCCTTTATACTCCTGCAGCATATTGTGAAAGCATCAGTTGCTCTCCTCAACAATATATCGTTTATTTCACAGAATTTGAATTACCTCTGCCTGGCAACCTTCAAGAATGACCCAGTTTTGGCAGATAATCAGCATCTGTCATCAGTCTGCTTCAGGGTTGTAGCAGAGCTGGAGCCTGGGTGTCATAGGGCGAGAAGAAGCCTACACCTGATCACAGGTTTGTGAGGAGGAACTAAAGGCATTCTCATCATCTGTGATGACAAAAAAACTTCAATTTCACCCCTCACAGCACGTAACTGGTTACTTCACCGCTATCTTATTGGATTAGTTCTGTTTGAGTGGAGCTAAATGAGTAGACAAGGCAGCAGAATCACAGATTAACCAAAAATGCGTGATTCTGGACTGGGGGAGGAAGCTACAGAGTCAAGGAGAACATGGAAACTCATCCCACAGACATCCCACGCTGGATTCAAACCCAGGACTTTCTTGTTGTGAGGCAGCAATGCTGATCTGCATACCACGTATAAACAATCTACCACGCCAAGTTTTTTTTTCTGTTGTCAGTGTAACTAAGCTTGCCAATCGGTACTGTAGTATGGGTATGTACTGAATCAGTATCCCACATTTTGATTGATTCTAGTTTCCAGATGTCCACAAATGCATCACAAGAAACATGTGGCTCAAAGAGAGGATCAATCGATTTCTACTGTACAACTGAAACTGTTTGTGGCTGTGCGTTAATAGTTCTAATAGAAAAAGAGGAATACACAAGTGCAATGAACATACCACAGAAGTTCAGAAAGAAACGTCAGCTTCCATTCATGTTAATAGTAAGTTGAGGAACTGTAATAAATTACAGCTTATTTGTCATATTCAAATGGCAAATCTATAACATGCAGTTTTAATGTTTAATGTCAAAAGTTCAGGCTCAGCTTTGGTAAATGCCCCTCATTGACCCACACAAACTCTTTGCCTTATATTTATTGTAGTTTGTGGGCATCACATCTCCTGGTCTGCACCATGTTACGAACTTGTATGTCCATGTGTTTGTTTGTGCAGGTGTTGTGTTTTTTCTATGTTAATTTAGCTGTGCCAGGGCCCTGTTCCGATTGGTGCGTGGATATACTGCCCCGGCGTGATTGGATCCAGCTGGAGGACCCGCCCATTAAAAGGAGGCTGGAGTGCTACAGCGGGAGAGGCCCTCGCGTTTCTCCTCATCACCCAGCAGTAGTCCTGTGGTAGCCGCTGGCTGCAGTATACGCTTGAAAGTTGTGGAAGTGGAGTGGGTAGGGGTGAGCTGCCTTTCTTTTGATCACCCGTTTTCTCCTGTTTTGAGTTAGTTAAGGAGGTCAGACTCTGTCTTTATTTTTGACTTTGTTTTGGTGAGGTCAGGGGTGCGGGATTTGTGTAGGTTTGTTTTGTTTATTGTTTTGGCCTTGGCTCACCCTGAAGTGTTGACACTCCCGTTTTGGTTCTCTTTATTCACATTGTAAATAAATCACCTCATATCTAACGGATTGGTTTCGTGTGACTGCTTGGGTCTTGGGGGGGAAGCGAGTGCCTCGCTCATGTTATGGCCTGGCCCTAGACGGGTCGTAACAACCATTAGGATCCAGCGACAGTTTAACTTTAATATCATAAACTATTAGAAACTGAAAGTAAATATATTCTATGGTGGAAAATAGATCAGAATTAGCCCCTCTTAGTCTGCCTTACAATGTCCTAAAAAGAAGACAAAACCCACAAATCAATAAGAGGTGGCATTAATCACTTTCTAACAAATTGAAAGTAAAACAGAACTTTTGAATGAAATCTTTCACATATATCATTTTGTGCTCGGAGTACAACAGAGTGAGCTGCTTGAATAACTGTTTCATTTGCTTCAATCTCTCTATGCGTCATTTGAATTGTTCATCAGTTTATCTTGGGTTGGAGACTTTGCTCCTTTGTCTTATCAGGTTGTTGTGGGAACAGCCAAAGGACTTTTCTCTGTTAAGATATTTTCTCCCGCATGTTAGATCCATAAACCAGAAGTACATCCCAGAGGCTGTTTGTCACAACAGCAATATTTTTAGATGTATTTAATAAAAGAAGTTGGAGACAGGTAGTAAAAACTAATGGAAAAAGTAAATAGAACAAGTGGAAGTATAAATAATAGATATAAATCAATTTGAGACATGAGAGATGCCCATGTTTAATTGGTATGAAAATAGTGATCCTTCAGGATTATCAGCCTATAGAACATAAACATCATGACAAATTGCACTCCTCCAGTGACATTTAAAGCTTAACATGTATACCAGTACATATATGAGCGCCACTGAAGCTTGGTATTTACTTATGATGAATAGTTATTGACCTTGGGGCACCTATTTACCGCTACTACTAATCTGTAGGTGAGCGATACATTATGCTATTTTAGATGGTGTCAAACCTTTGGCCCACCAAAAGGTCCTTTGCAAAGTATGAAAATTCCAGAGAAGTATTTTAACTATTCACAATGCTCTAAATTTAAAGGTTTGTTGTGCTGTGTAATTACAAACTGAATGTGGAAAAAAAACAAGATCATAAAACTAAAGTGAGTTTGACCCCCCCCCCCCCCCATTTCCCCCCCATTCCCCAACTGGTAAGATCAATGTTCAACTTTTTACGAGTAAAGCTTTTCAGAGATTAAACATGCTCGTTGAATTACTGCCACACCTTTAATGATAATCAAGACGCAGAAAATGCAGAACTTCTGGATTTTTATTTCATAAAACAGACAGGAGTGAAGATGAAATAAATATTTGGTTTGTGATACAGAGAAAGCGCTTAAGGCTTAAGACTGAGACAGAGTCCATTTACTGGCCGATCTTGGTGAAGGTTTTCCACAGGGCGTTCAGCTGAGTCTGCAGGTCCTGAGCGCTGGAGTCCAGCCGTTCCCTCAGCTTGTCTCCATAGGGAGCCAACCTCTGCTGGATCTCCTGGGTTTTCTGAGCCACCTGGGTCTCAAAGCTCTGGGTCAGGGGCATCATGTTCCTCTGAAACTCCTCCAGGCTCTGCTCCATCTTCTGTTTCATGTTCTCGGTGTAGGGAACCATCTGGGCCTGCAGCTGGCTCATGCTCTGCTCCAGCTGCTCCTTCAGCTCCTGGCTCTTCTGCTGCAGGACGGCCTTCATGGGCTCTGGGTCCATGGCCTGAGCGTAGGCTTCAGCTCCACTCTTCAGCTCATCCACCTTGGTCTGGATCTTCGCCACCATCTCCTCTGCGTTGGTGCCCATAGCGGCCAGGTCTTTCTCCAGGCGAGCCTTCAGCTGCTCGGCCTCCTGGGAGAACTGAGTCATGAAGTTCTGGGTCAAAGGAGCCACCTGAGTGTGCAGCGTAGCGACGTATTGATTCACGGTGTCGGCGCTCTGAGAGATCTTGGTGCTGATACACAGAAACAGGAAGTTATTAAACTGAAAACATATAATATATGTACATATTTTGTACTTCTTCAGACTCCTCATGCTGACTCTTACTTCACTTCCTCTCCCAGCTGGGACTCTCTGATCTGCTTCAGGGACTCCTCAGCGGTTTGTGTGGCCTTTGCAACATAATCCCAAAAGGCATCTTTCACCACTTCCAGGTTGGACTTGGGAGGCTCTGGCCACAGGATGTTGGCGTTGCAAACTGTGGATGAAAGCAGACGGTTAATTTGATCAGCTGTGATTTAAAATGGGTTCCGCTTTTAATTTGAAGGGAAGATTTACTCACCGGAGAAAAGAGCGAGAACGATGAGCGTCTTCATGATTGAAGTTGATGCTGTTGGATGAAGAGAACAGGTGCTTAGTTTAAAGCTGGATTTAGTGGTTGATTTAAGATTATATAGTTTGAAATAAGATCTTTTACCTTACAGATGCAGCTTGTCTCTTCTTCACTGTCTGATGGTTTGTGCTGTGCAGACGACCGCTCGCGGGCTTTATAGCGACGCTGAAGGTTAAAGTCCTCCTCTGGTTGCCCCGCTGGACAGTTTCTTGTCACTGTTGTGACTCCACGTCACAATCTTAGTGTTTCCATATCTTATGATACAGGCTTACTGGAATCTGGCTTGGTTAGAGTAGTTTTTCTTTAGGTTTGAACATCCTAAACAGAATCAGGTGCAGCAGAAAACAACTCGTGAAAGCTTTTTTTTCAGGAGAAACAGGAAAACCAGGTTGCCTCTCCTGTAATTTCCATTTGAGGCTGGCTAGATTTCCTCCATAGACCACCATGTTTAAGTCTTTATTTGTAGTGATGAAATAAAGACGAGACTGGTACAAAAATTGTTTTGGGTCTCTTTGGTTGGTTTACACCTTTATAACAACTGTATGGTCTTTCTTTTATTTTTATTTAGTCATCTATTTGGATTTTATTAAAGGCTTAGAGTTAAGGGGAGTGGCCGCTTTGACTGACAGGTGCGCCAACACAAGCAGCCGTTGACCTCACCTCCACTGATATGAGTCACTGAACTGCAATATTTACCGTTTTTGTTCTGCTCGTGGCTTCTGAGACTGTGTTAATGGAAATTTGGGACAAATTAGACTTTTAAAGTTGCATGTGAAATAGAAACAAACTGACATAAACCAAGTGAAAAGTCTATAACAATGGTTGGACGTTAAGTGAACCCAAACTTTAACCACTGGTGGATTTTCAGAGGTGAAGAAGTCTTCTGTTGCCCTAATTAGTAGATGCCTACTACTATTTGTGCTGATCGGTGTGTTAAATATCTGCCCATCTGATCTCAGAGACCAACAAGCAAACTCTCAGACACTTTGTTAATGAATTTAAACCTAACTAAATGAATATAGCACGCTTCATATACCACAAATCCAGGAATTATGAACTATTAATGTTTCTTCAAGTTATTTTTGTACCATTTTCTGGACCTTTGTACCTGATCTTGCACATGAATGGTTTCTGTCTTTTATATACAGTCTATGGCTTTTTGATGGCTCGACAGATACTTTATTGATCCCACAATTACTGTGCTACAGCAGCAGAATAAAGAATAAAAATATGCACACAGTGAGGGCTTTAAAACATGAGAGAAATTAAAGAAATATTTACATACACAGTATGTGAAGTTAGTGAAAGACTAATAAAAGCAAGACTCATTGACCACACAGCTTTACAGCTACGAAGGTTTCCAGGATTTGTAACGTGATTGGACGGCACGTCTCAGAGAACATAACCCAGCCCTAACCCCGTACACGCTGCCCTCATAGTTCCACCTCACTCTTCCCAAATACGTAGCCTTACACTTAACATCTGTACAGCTACACAATTTTAATTCTGTAAACTATTAGAAACTGAATGAAAATCTTTTCAGTCTACCAACTTCCACACGCTTGTTTCAGTTGCTTCAAGGTCTTTTTTCATATATATATATATATATATATATATATATATACATCATTTGAAAACAGCGTGGTGTTTATCAGCAGTTTGTCCTGAGAGGAAGACTTTAGCTTCTCTTATCAGTTTGTTGAGAGGGAACAGCCAAAGGACGTTCTTTAGTGAAGATAATTTTCAGATCAGAGGGCACCAAGTCTGACTCACACTTGACTGACCTGAGATTTCTTTGTGACACACGCTGTTTGCACTGCAGTAAAACAAATTACATCTACTGTTTCTCACTTTAAAATCAAAACAATGCCTAAAGTTTTTTTTTATTCAACCTTTATTGAGACTCTGTGATGAAGTGAATCTGTAAAACCAGATGGGTCAGTTACATATGTACAATAGAGAAATGGTAGAAACTCGACTGTTTACATGGACAACTTGATTATTAATGTGTAACTCATAAAAATTCTAGTTTTCTCTCACTAGATGGAGCTGCCAGGCTGGAGGGAAACCTCAGAGAAGGTCTGTGGATGGATAGCAGCAAAAAGAAGAAGAAAAAGAAGCAGATAATTAAAATTAAGTTAAAATAAAGATAGCATTAAGGCTTTAACAAAAACAATAATATGTTTTAAATGAAAATTTTTAGGGAAGTATTTAGCTGCTCTTTTAATCCACTACTGTAAATAAATCAATTTAACAAATGAAAAACTTCTTTTTCTTAAAGTTGCCAGTACTTAGCTGGACATTTAGATTAACTTGATTTTTCTCATTTAGGAGTACAAATGAATTAGTTCCAGACAAATATTTGCCAGTTCTTAGAAATAAAATTACTCTAAGTACAGTGAAAGAGTTCCCTTACCATGACTGTCCTGAGTCAAAGTATGTGAACTGTACTTGTTGTTGTTGTTGTTTTTTAGTTTTTTTTTAAGGAAGCAAGTTTGCATAACTTTTTAAAGTAGGGGAAACTTCCGGATTTTCCGGTGCAGTAGAATAACTGTTGCAGGACTGGAAATCACTGGGAGAAGAAGATGAAGACGATGGTGACGATGCTAGTCTGGCTTATGGAAATGTGTTAAAAACCAACACAACATGTGGCTCCAACATCCCCTCAGAGGATGAATTGAAAGAAACATTCATTTTAAATTACCTGCCTGTCAGAGTCTTTGTACTTGTGATTTATGTGTTTTAATGCTTAGTTTTACTTTCTTTACTGTCCTTCCTTCCTTGCTCTGAAGTGTTTCCCCTTTTCTTCCTCCCCCTCTCTACATCTCAGTGTTGTCTCAGTGAGTTAACTGTTTCATTATTTATTTATTATATATTAATTTTGAGGGTTTGCTCCTCGTGGTCTCATCTATCTTTGTTGTTTTCCTTTTCTCTAATTCTACCCTATTACACAATAACACTGTTGGACTTGTGTTATGTTGTATCAAAATGCAGTTCTTTTCTCTTTGTTTCGTATGTTTTATTAGTGATTATGTAAGTATTAGTCTTTGTTGTTCACCCCCTGCCTGCCCTTCGTTGTCAATTCTGCATGTTAGGTCTGTTTTTTTAAATTAAAGAATTGTGTGATACTTGCTTTTATTGTCTAGTTATGGCCCCAGCAGGCGATCCGCACCATTGCCTTTAGTGGAAGTGTTGTCCTCTCTCTTTTCAGCACCAGTGTGCTTCCTTTGGCGTCTTTAGAGCATCAAAGTTTTGATTTCAACCAGTCTTGGAGTTTTTTTTGGTGATAATAGTTTGTTAAATGAAAGAGTTTATAAAAACCTTTTTGTGCACTAGAAAAAAGGAGTTTCCATTCAGTGCCAACCCACAGATGTTTGTATGCAGAAAACAGAAAGCCTCACAGAGTTGATCAGATCAAAAAACATGATGTAAAATTGAATTAAAGTTCTGATCATGTGTGAATTTGTAGATTTCCAAAATAAACACCAAAATGTCAGTCATGTCAGCAGTGAGAGAGGTCAGATGCTGCTCTGAAAGATGTGTGCAGTGACACTGTTAGCACTCCTGTGATGTGGAAGCAGCCATGACAGAACAGCACTCAGCGCTGGACTTTACTCCTGATTCCTCCACACGACCGGCTGCCTATATATACTGAGTCCTGACAGCACACACAGCATTCAGCAGCTGATAGACTGAACAGAAGGTGCACCAGTTAGGACAGCAGTGAGATTTGTTGCCTTCTCTGACAAAAATCACCACAAACTGTTAATTTTACTGAGTTTCTTTACAGGTGCCACGTCAGACATGCAGGTCCTCGTGGTTCTCGTCCTCGCCGTTTTCACTGGTGAGAGACTTCTCATCCATTATCTTTGATCAAGAAGTATTCATGATATTCACAAACAACAGTGAATGAGAAATGCTTTTGCCTCATTTCTCGTAGCTGGCTGCAATGCCAACGTCACATGGCACGACCAGCCCAAACAGAAGGCTGAAATGGTGAAAGATGCTTTCTGGGACTACGTTGCAAAGGTAACCGCGACCGCTGAGGAGTCCCTGAAGAAGATGAGAGAGTCCGAAATGGGACAGGAAATGAAGTAAGAGTCCTACAGTGCTTAAAAAGCTTGAATTTTGTGTTTCAAGTGGCTTTAGTTTATATTGACAGAAAAAACTTGAAGATGAAGAAGTTTTAATTCAAAGTTCTGCTTATCTCTGCAGCACCTTCATTGCAACAAGCACTGATGCCATCAACACGGTCACCAACACCCTGCGCACTCAGGTGGCTCCTCTGGCCCAGGACTTCATGTCTAAGTTCTCCCAGGAGGCAGAAAAGCTGAAGACCCAAATGGAGACGGATCTGGAAGCCGTGAGGGCCCGACTGCAGCCCTACACCGAGGAGCTGCTGGCCAAGGTGGAGGAGCTGAAGAAAGACACGGCCTCCTACGCTGAGGACCCAGAGGCCCTGAAGGCTGCTCTGCAGCAGAAGAGCCAGGAGCTGAAGATGCAGTTGGAGCAGAAAGTGAACCGGCTGCAGGCTCAGATGGTGCCCTACACAGAGGAGATAAAGGAGAAGATGCAGGAGAGCCTGGAGGAGTTTCAGAGGAGCTTTGAGGCCCAGATGACCCAGATAAGCCAGAAAATCAACGGTCTGATCCACGGGCGTGCTTAAAACTGACCCTGTAAATGGACTAGAATAAAAACTAGGTGTCAGATATTTTCTTCTGCCTTGTCATCAGTGATTGCTGCTAAATCAAGGTGGATTTTAATGTCTACATAGAAAACACAATACCTCATGTTACAGATTTTATATCTGTGAAAGAGCCTCTCAGGGCTCTTGGCTTACATGTTACGTTTTACCTCTAAAAGTGTTATCTGACAAACAACAATAAACACATTCAAGGAACTTTTGGTCTTTTCTTTGTGTTAGAAAGAGAAAATACATGTGATGTTTAAAAAAATGTGCAAATGAAGTCAAGCACGGTCACCTTTATGTGTCTAACAAAATCTCACAAACACAGACCGAGCAATACTGCAGAGAAAAAACAATCAAACGTTTAAATGATGAGCAGAAAAATCATCACCATCAGGTAACAAAATGCACTCAGCTGCCTCTTTTTTAAAAATTTACTGCCTCACTTGATCTGGTAGCCAGTGTTATCTGACTTTACATAGGTTTTGCTACTAGGTCAGACTGTTATCTCTGTGATAACTTTGATCTTCTGTTTGGCTCTTTCGGCATGTTCACTGTTCAGGAAAGGTTAAGACAGATACAGCTGTTAATTCTGCTCATAGCAGTTCAACAGAAACGAGAAAGCTGCCCTGTATTTATGGGTGAAACATCAAAAAGAACAATATTGCAGCAAACATTACACATGTTTTTTTACTTTTTTAAAAAATTGCAGATTCTCCATAAACTATTGAGTACTTTTAAGTAGAACAAGTATGCAGGGAACCAAAGGACACAGGTGGGCAAAGTCAACCACAATGAAGAATGAGGCTTAGGGCTTGGAATCTCTAAGAGGGGAAATAAAGGGGACACAAAGACAAGACAAAGGAAGACAGCTTCTAAAAAAGCAACAAAGGAACAAAAGCTCAGTAAATACTGAACAAAACCGTCAACCCCTCCACCCTCGCCCTGTCGGTGTGGCTGGTGATCATACCATTTTTTTCAGTAGGATTTAAGAAGAGAGCGACTTTTCAATCAATGCATCGGGACGATATCTTTAACAGTACAGGGGCTCAGATTTGGTTGAACGTTTGCTCGTCACATGGTCACCAGTGATTTCATCATTTACACATTGTGTTTCTCTCTTTGCCCTCATTCTTCTCCGTAACAAAATCCTCTAGTTCTCCACCTTTTTCCCATATCTTAAATATATGTGTTCACTGTCATGCAAACCAAATACTCACAGGGCCCAACCTCTGATTGGTAAGTAAACTTCTTTAAAAGTGTTTCCACATGCTGCCAAAATACTGTGGCATTAATTTAATTACAAAGCACAGAGTTTGTTTTATTGGTTACAAAGATAATTAATTACACTTTGTCAGAATACAGAAGTTTCCAGTTTGGTTTCTTTGCTGTTTCACTAAAAATATATATCAAATAAATATTAAACTTAATAAATAATGATAAAATTATTATTTAAATTGATAAATAAAGGCATTCGTTTTTATTCATGTTAAGTGCCTTGTAACTCGTTAAAATAAAAGATCACATAACTTTTAGTGTTGCTGTTTTTATTTACTGATTTTTAGAGGTCAAAATAGAAGAAGAAAAAATAAGACAAGCAAAACTGTTAAATCGATAAACTGAATAAATGCATAAAAACAATTTAGTGTGTAATAAATGCACTACTGAATATTATCTGTTTTAATTACACAATTTCAAACAGTAATGTCAACATGAAGTAATAAATTTAATAGTTTATTTGGCTGTTAAAAATAAATCAAACAACTACACACAATGTGCTTGGATTGCAATATTCCTTTATGCTAAAATACATAAATGTTACTGTACAGTGCTTTACAAATGTATTATTGTAAGGTTTATGCCGCAGTGTTAAACATGCTCATAATTACCAAAATATATTATACTTCTATATTTGTTTATCCACCAGTGCAACATCTTTAATCAAAATTATATATTTTTAATGCTAAAATATAATAATTTTGTTATCAATTATTTTTCACATTTACTATTTTAGAAAACAGCTGAAAAAACCAGTAAAGCATGTTATTATTTTTCGATTAAGATGCCAAATGACAGTAATTTAGTGCGATTCTTGAACAGAAAAAATAGTTTTAGTGGTTGAATGATATATTTGATTAATTTCTGACTTCTTACAAATAAAAAATATAAAATAAAAATAGAAGTTTTTTTGGTCTAAATATTTGTAAAGCAATATATTTGTATATTAGTGTAGATGTCTTCATGACTTTTCTGATTTTTTTTTTGTTTTTTGCATGTTATATGTTTAATGTATCACATTTTCTACATATATATTTAATAAGAAGAAGGCTACATGTAAGTTCCCACATCTGCAGACAATAAAGCTATTAACTTTGCTCTGTTCTGTGTCAAACTTGCTAACTGGAAAGTTTCCCATCTTATATCAGTCCTAGAAATGAACACAGTGGCAATTAAAGAAGACTTTGAACCAGATCCAATGAACAGTGATATCAAAAAAACGACCTTTAACCTCGTCATTGTTGTGCTGTCAGCTGGCACTGGCTGAAAAGGTCACGGTAAAAGAAAACCAAAAATCGTGTTTCTCTGATCATGTGATGGTGCTCGAGGCAGAGTGGCTGAAAGAATCACATTTTAGTTAACAAACTCAAACACAAGTTCAGCAGAAGATCCAGAGAGGAAGCCGTGAGTCCAAAAGTGTTTACTATTTCTGACCTGTGTCTGCACGTCTCCTTTCTGTGTGCGACGTGGAGCCAAAACGACACGCTCAGCAATAAAGTTACAACAACGCAGTCGGGAACTTCGGCCACGGGTCAGAATTCCTCTTGACATCCATGTGATTACATCAACAGCCCCCAAACTGTATAAATACTGGGAGACGAGCTCAGTCGTTCTCACAGACGTCACAGATCAGCTCGCTGAGGTAAGATTACCGATCTGAAATCTTTAAAAGTCGAATTTCTTTTTGCAGTCCAAAATATTTGAATACTTATTAGATTCATTAATCAAATCAAATGAGAGTTAGATGATTTAGACAACAAAATGTTATGTATTTGTCAATAAAGGGTCTCTTGAATACGTTTTTTTTAGTCTTTTGTAACTAAAATTTATTTGTACATCATATTCCAGGTGTCCTAATCTCTGGTCATCATGAGGGTGTTTGCAGTAATCCTTGCACTGGCAGTCTTCTCAGGTGAGTTTATTGTCTATTTAGGGTCAAATAATAGAAAGAAAAGTGGATGCAAAGTAGAATACAGGAGTGAGAAGAAAATGAGGATGTAAGATGTAAGCTCCTGTTAGATTTGGGGGCTTTTATTTTGCAAAAATGCGGCCTACACCAACTCAACTTTTAGTTACATACTGAATAAAACAAACTATGCATTCTGCAGCTTTTTTAGTCATCAGAGTTGTCCTTTAACAGTTAAATGCTGCCATAGGTCCCAGATTTGACAAATTAAAACATAATTTTAAAGCCTTATACTACAATTTGCATCTTTTGATCAAAGATGGAAAACCATTCAAAAGTGACCATTTGACATGTTTTCCTTTGTTCAAACCAGGCTGCCACGCACGAAGCTTGCTTCAGCAGGACTGGCAGGACAGCTGGGAAACCACAGTCGACAAGTTTAGGGATTACATCACGGACCTGAACTCAAAGGCTGATGTAGTGGTGAAGGACATCAAGAGCTCCCAGATCAGCAGAGAACTGGAGTGAGTTCAATTATTCCTGTAATCGTAGTCGAGCATACTGACTTTCATCAGTGCTGCTCGGCTGTCGGCTGCATTTGAATCACTAAAATTGTGATTAAAAATTGAATCCAGCTCATAGATTTTATCCTTTATTAATATAAAACAGTAACATGCAATTGTCTCAGTCAGTGTCTCAGTTCAGCTGCCAACCATTAATTTCAATATTTTTGTTAAAGTTTAAGTTCACAGAAATTTTCACTTCATAAATTAAATACAAATTGCTTCTATCTAGTTACTAAAGTTTAACTCCACGACTTAGAAACACTGAATTTACAACAGAAACGCTCTTAACAAAATGGTGCTGGGCTTTGGCTTTGTTATATAACAACAGAGTGTCAGAGTCTGATCAGCAGGTTGCAGTGAGGTGAGACATTTTGAGAGCTGAACTTTGACCTGTGCGTCTCCTGAGTTTTGCTTTAGTCCTACAGTTTACCGAATCTTTCTCAGTGTTTCAATTAAAATCTGCTGATATTTCTACTTATCTTAAATGATTCAGTGCTTTACCCCCTTTGGATCCTGAATGCATCAAAACCACAGACAAAACCTCTAAACCGATCCATCTCCTCTCCCGTCCATGAACAGCACCCTGATCCAGGACAGCATGGCCGAGCTGGCCATGTACAAGGATGACCTGCAGACCAAGCTGGCTCCCTACACTCAAGAAGCCGCAGATCGTCTGGGAAAAGACCTGCAGCTCATGGCCGACAAACTCCGTGAACACATGACTGAGGCCCGAGAGCAGATGGACAAGTACGTCCAGGAGCTTCAGACCATGATGGAGCAGAACACCGACGACGTCAGGAGCAGAATTGCCACCTACACCCGTAAAATGAAGAAGCGCCTCAGCAAGGACACACAGGAGATCAAGAGGTGAGTGGGACAACCTCACCAGAAAAATAACAACATTTGGGGGGTTTTAACAGTGTAGAAAAACAAAGGAACAGATAGTGAGTGGATTATTCAGGTGAAATAACCCAAACTCAGCTCAGATATTAGGATTTGATGCTTTTTAGCTGGTGAATTTAAAATGTAAGAAACATTTTGGTGTGAAAGAAGGAAAGAATTTGACCTTGGTGGGAACTTTTACCACTTTTTTGTCTATTTTTCAGTTTGACTTAATGTCTTAATGATTAAGCTATTAATAAGCATATAAATATAAACATATATTTTTCAGACACGTCACAGAGTATTTCGAGGAGCTTCAGTCCCGCACCTCTGAGAACGTGGAGGACCTGAAGACTAGACTGGACCCTTACTTTGCTCAGGTGCGAGACAACGCCCAGACAAAGATCACCACCCTGAAGGACCTGCTGACGTCTCAGATGGAGAACATGAAGCTCAAGATTCAGAATACAGCTGAGGACATCAAAGATCGCCTTGAGGACACCACTGACAACCTGCGATCCACCCTGAAGGGGAAGATGCAGGATGTGCGCGACATTTTTCAGTCCTTTGTGTCCTATTTCAGTGGAAGCCAGTAAACCCTACAACTAGCCTGGACTGCTCATTTATCCATCGCTTCATAAGTTAAAACCCTAATTCAACAGTTTAAAGTCATCAAATGTGTTTGTTCGACCACTCCCTGTGACTTTAATAAAAACCAGCTGCTCACATTTGAGTTCTCTGTAATGTCTTCAGACAGCTCATTTGCAGTCTTCTCTCACATTCAAACACCTGATTTAAAAGAGTTACACTTTGATGAGATGAACATCCTGAAAACAAGACAAAGACTACTTCCTGCAGAGCATATGGACACTGGAAAATAAATAACTTTGTGTTTGAAAGTTATTTTTGCCTTTGACTGCTACGCTTTGTTAAAAGCGACATATAAATTGCACAGAACACAAATGGTATGCCATCATAAGCATATTAAAGATTCTACAGTAGAAAATATACCTTTTTTAAAATCCCATTATTATGATAACTAAAACCTGAAATTTAAACTTGAATAATATCTTAGTTAACCGAAGTAAAAATAAAAACTGCACTTCTGAAAGAAAAACGGGATCTTGAATTGTTTTGTGTGCTCATAAAATAAACCAAAAGACAAAACATATACAAATAATTAGTTTTAATTATTAGTTTTGCCTTTAGTGTATTTGCTTGCTTAGAATTCTGATGTCTACTGGACAGTGATTCAGCTGTCTTCAAAAAGGGTTTGTTTTAAATGTGCGTTCTCATCTAAGTTTTTGTACCTGGCCATGTTTTTATAAAAAAGAAACTAAATCAAGCAAATCCATTCAGGAAACTCATTGAAACTAAACTTCTTTAAAATAAATAAATTTAAAAAATAAAACGTAAAAATAAAAACCTGATTAGGAAATATAAATAACTGATCGTCACTTTAAGTTCAGGGAGCGTGGATATTTGAATAATTATCTGAAAGGTTCTGCATCAGCTGTACACAAACACAAAGTACTTCGGGTAAACCTTCTACAAACTTATGTCATACATTTAAAAACAAAAAACAAAACAAAACAATTAAACTTTAACCAGAAAGTTAGTTGTTTGACTGAAGTCAGAAGTGGCAGAGGAATTTCTGAGGCTGGTGCACCTATCATATAATTTCTCTACATCCTCTACTTTTATACTTGTCCATCAAATCATTCTCAAAGCAAACATCACATTACCTAAAAATGTATATAAACATATTTATTACTCATAACTCATATTATTGTGTTCACTATTGCATTATTTTAAAAAGCCTCAGATGAGTTTTAATATAAATATTTGTCACATACTCTTTGAGTGTTTGAAACAGTCTAATAAACAATCAAACACGCAGTACTGTAGTACTGGATGGTTGGACCCCACGTGAATATAAGGCACAGTGAAACCAAACTATCATACTGACGTCGCTGATCCATCCAATCACATTTCGTCTTACTCTCCTGTCAGCCAATGGCTTGCAGCCGTCGCCGCTGCTAGCTCGTCTCCTCTCAGTGCCGTCAATTCTAAACATGCCCATCATGCTCGTAGTTGTGGGCTTTATCTTCTGTCTTGCGTGTTGATTTTCGTCACGATGAGCAGCCTCTGCAGAGAGGTGATCACCCTCCAGCTCGGACATTACTCCAACTTTGCGGGAACTCACTGGTGGAATTTACAGGTGAGGAGTGCGCGTGCAAGGCTAACGTTAGGCTAGCTGGCTAATGTTAGCTGTGCATGTGTTGTCAAACTTGTGAGCTTGCTGTGAACCGTTAGCTCTGGTTAGTCTCAGTTTGACAGACTGGGACACGAAGTATGGTCAAACTGACCAGCATGGCATTGACCATAAACAGAGGCATAACCGCCAACAGTTGTGTGGCTAAAGCTGCTGAATTAGCAGGTTAGCAAACTGTTACGAGCTTTTCATAAAAAACACTCAGAACTGTTACCTGAGCATTTAGGTCCATAATTTGTTGGTCCAAGATTTAAAGCAAATATTATTATATATAGTCTCCCCATTTTCAAAGGCTCTAGCTCAATTAAAAAGTTTTCGTATTTCAAAACATAAGGTTTATTTTTAATAAATGGATAAAGATCCGAAATTGGACCTCATCAAATGTGTTGTTCTCCCCATCTCCTTTTAGGTGCTCTATATCAAGCTATTCCTTTAGCCACCCTCAGTTGCTGCTTGTTTGTCGGTCTCTCTGCTTTTTGTTTTGTCTTCAGTAGCTAAAAAAAATAAAAATGCTGAATTGGGTTGAAATCATGTGACTGATTTGGTCATGGAGGAATATTTAAGGTTGCTTTTGCAGGATGATTTGGGGTCATTATTCTTTTACACTGTGAAGTGCTGTCTAATAAATTTTCCAGCTTTTGGCTCAACTGAGCAGAAAGTACAGGCCTGTACACATCAGCATCCATCCTGTTACTTTTGTCAAGTCACATCATTAGCGAACACTCATAACCTGGTTCCACTGTCAGCCATATGTGCCCATGCAACAACACTGCCTCTCCCATGTTTGACAGATACTGTGGTATGCTTGGGATGACAATCAGTGTCTCTCCTTCTCCTTACTTTTCTCTTCCAGTGTTCTGGTTCAAGTTGATCTAGGTTTCATCTGTGCAAAGATTTCTTCATTTTTTCCCCCCAGATTTGTGCTCTTTTAAATGTTTTCTGTTGAAGTCTAAACTGGTGTTCTTGTTCGACCATGTAATCAGTGGGTTGCACCTTACTGTCAACCTGTTGTATATACATTCATGAACGGGACTGTTGATTGTTAACAATGATACGTTTGCTTTGTGAATTTCTGTAAGCATTGTTCAATTGCTTTGACCGTGCTAGCAGATAAACAGAGGTGCTCCTCTCTTTGTTTGCAGGATGCATCTTTATCGTACGATCCGGAGTCACCGCCAGGTGAGATCCAGAGCGATGTCGTGTTTCGTGAAGGACAGACTCTGGGCGGCCACGTCACCTACACACCACGACTCATTGCCATGGATCTCAAAGGTAACTTGCTTTTAGAAATACTGGAAACTTTGTGTCTTTACTTTGTCCAGTTTACTGACTGAAATATAATATGTTAGCATTAATTTAGAGCACTTGTTACAAAGTTGTTGTTTTTTTTGTTTTTTTTGGTGAATTCTGACCGTCTTTCTCTCATTCTGTAACAGGAAGTCTTCGTACTCTGCGACAGGAGGGAAGTTTGTACGATGCAGGCAAGGACACGTCTGCTGTCACATGGTAAACAAGACCCTTTCTATTTGTTTTCTGCCTGGTATAACAAATTTTATTTGTGTTGTTTTCTGGTTTCAACACTGTCACATGTTTTGTTTTTTGTTTTTTTTGGTCTGTTTATTTGTTTACATATAGATATTTATCTACATTTAAATCTATTTATCTATAGGACAAATCAAATCCTATAGCATATCCCTTTTTTACCCTGTGGTGATAAAAGGAATGAGTATTTGTAGTCACCCCACTGGGCAGGTGGTATGGACACTTTGTGAATACGATGACATGAAAATGAGCCAATGTAGGACTTTGTAATTGATACATAGGTGAATCTGCTAGGAGGCTAAGGGGTTGCACTGACAGTCGCCATTATTCTTAACTAATCCATTTATTACATGCACTGGTCCTAAGACTGTTCATATTTAGTGTATATACTGAAAACTTTTTTAAATTTGGCAGGGATGGAAGTATCACTATGCACGAAGAAAGTCCTCCTGCAAAGAACTCCTTCCTTGAAGACCTTGATAAGTTGGATGTGAGTATTTCAAGTAGAAATGAAAACTAACACAAAGAGATTTTCACAACAAACACACACATTACAGTTATAGTCGGGTCGAAGCGTGTCATGCCCTGGACTGCTTGAAGGGACTCGCATACATGCGTGTCATCACTGACTGCGACCAGGTTACAGATCACCGTTGCTTTCTCTCTTTGTAAAAATCCCTATAAGTAAGTAATAAATAAGGATGCACTGCTGTGTGTCATAGCTTCCCAAATTAATCCACAGAATGCAATAAGTGATGAAACTGGCTGTGCGAGAGCAAATTTCCAGAAAAAAAATAGCTCAATAGAGACGTCTCCAAAGAGTTGAGCCCGTCATTCTGTTCTTTGTGTGTAGAAAGGGGAGATACTCGCAGAGGCTGATTTTCCCTCCAGCTCCCAGCCTCAGTGCTCAGGTATGAAAACCTCTCAACCAAACGTGCATGAAATAACAAGTTTCTGTACCAAAATTATCACATGAGCTTAAAAAAAAACCAATCTCTCCCAGCAGCAAGGTCACTGAGTGTGGATACAGTGAACAGCCACCTGGCTAGAGTACAGAAGAGCTACAGGCTGGAGTGCAGCGTGAAGGTGTGGTCTGACTTCCTCAGGATCCACCTGCACCCTCGGACCATCTCGGTCATCCACCAGTACAACCACGATGGGTAAGGCGGGTGCAACATTACCTGTAGTTTGTTGATGCTTCTTACTTTGAACCTCTAAAGGAGTTAGAGCCATAACTTCAACATAAAAACTGCAGGTGCAGAATTTCCTGTCACATCTCATCGAAACAGCTTAAAATGTTTGGGAAATGTTCCCAAAATTTTCCAAACCTCATTATGCAAACTGTTGTATGTTGTCATCAAAGAAGTTTCTCCAGATCTAGATTATTATGACAGAGAAAACTTTTTATATATTAGACCACAAAATAAGAGTGGAAGGCCCTCACCTGCGTTTCACCACTAGATGTCAGCCTTCCCTCACAATCAGGATTAAAACTGACTCTGTGGGTCAGTATGGAAGAAAAGGCAGAAAATGTATAAACAAGTTTATTATACAACTTCACGTATCCAATCTGTCATTTTTTTGTTTTATTAAAGTAATTAGATGAAACATGAATACTTTAGAATAAAATTAAAGAACATTCAGTTAGTTTTCTAAATTAATTCTATTCTTAAATTCTTAAATTGGTTGACAGAATGAAATAAAGATCTAAAACATACCCACAACTGCTTCTCCACCACACTTAAAAAGGCTTCTTGAGACTTGCTGACTTACAGTTATGAGGTATTTAAACTGAGTGCTTTATATTTGCTTTTATGGGCGTTCAGAGAGGCTCACCGTCTGGAGGCTTTCGGCCAGGGCGAGTCTCTCCTCCAGGGGTCGGTGCTCGAGGAGCTGGAGGACAGGCTGCACTTCTTTGTGGAGGAGTGCGATTACCTTCAGGTAACTCTTCCATTTCACTCTCCCCTATAATTAGAAATATTTTTTTGTACTGTAAGACCTTTAAAAAGGTGCTAATCAAAGTTTACTTGTACACCATTTCGTATCTGCCATCTTCTTGCATATCTCTTTGTGCTTCCTCAATCCTTTTTTTCCTTTCAGGGCTTCCAGGTGCTGTGCGACTTGGCTGATGGCTTTGCAGGTCTGGGGTCGAAGGTCACTGAGCTGCTTCACGACTCTTACGGAGGAAGGGGCATCCTAACCTGGGGGTTGTTACCCGTCAGTCACCCAGATTCAGTGAGTGTCTCTTTCTTTAAAAGCAAATGTTTTGTAACGCGGCTTCTTTATTTATATTTGTTGTCTCTGTTTGAACAGACGCCAGTGAAGGATCTCTACCGCCTGCTGAACTGCACTTTAGGGATGGTACACATGGCCAGTCACAGTTCTTTGTTCTGCCCGTTGACCTTGCGAGGTGGTCTGGGAAGACGACCGTCCTCTCCCACGACGTTCACCCACCTCAGTTATGATGTGAGACTGGCTGCAGTACTATTATTGTGTCCTTTGGTCAACAAGCAATTATTTTAAGACCTTGTACCGACTTATTTTATGTTCTATCCAAATGTAAGCACTCAAACTTTAAACTTTGGCACAGCTCTGATTAAAGAGATAATTCAACTCATAGAAACACAGTTTACATGTGCAGGTATGCAGGATTATATATAAACATGTATCTGTCTGTCTTCTGTGCCAGCCCTCACTGTGGTACCACTCCAGTTCTGTCCTGGCTTTGGCATTGGACACCCTTACTGCACCTTACAGGCTGAGAAATAACAGCGTCCCCATGTGGCAGTTGGCAGATGACTTGGCTGTATCAGGGAGGAAGGTATTTAACAATTGTTCGTTTATTTGGGGGTTTTTTTCCTCCCCCTTCAGCAAATATTATTTTATTTTTTTAATCAAGTCATGAAAGGAACCAGCTCGAAGCTCTATAGGTATATAAAGGACATGAAGTCTCACAAGCTAGCTGGATGTTGCAGCTAGGTTATTTATCTGTGGAGATGCCTGAGATTATGGTAACCAATGTTTAAATCACAGGTCGTGGCTGCTTATGGTGCCGTCCCCTTTCCCATGATGCACGGCTCCTCTCTCCCTGACGCCCTGAGCACATACACCGACGTACTGCCGTGGAGGCCTCTGTCTGGGTGCGCTGAAGCAGGAGACGGCCGATGCTACGGCCAGTGGGCGACGCTCAAAGGCTTCGAAGGCCAGAAACTCATCAGGTCAGAATGAAGTTATTGAGTCAGTTATATTCTACTCTGACTCTTTAGTTTAAGTTTGCTTCTGCCCCTACGAAATTACCACTGACCTTCTTCATCTATGATAGCTGGTGTGTGATAGACCCCAGCCTCAGAGCTTGTTCCTGTGCTGCATTGATTAGTGCCTTTCTCCACTCTGGTGGATATCTCCCCCCTGAACGTTGTCCTGGGTCCCCCTTACCGTAGCATTCATATTTATCTCTCTCCCTCATGTCCAACTCTTCATACTGGAGGCTTATTTAGCATTAGGGGTCTAGCCTAGGACCCTTACTGCATACAGGCGCCTCAGCAGGGTACCTGATAACAGGTGTTGTCCAGCTCTTCATACTGGAAACCCGTTCTTGGATGTCTGCCACTGTGATGGTTACTGGACTCTCTTCGGGGAGGTTGCTCTGGTGTCTTTATGCTAATGACTTTAGGTTAAACTTCAGCTAAGGTTGTGAATGACAGTTTTGTCAACATTTTTGAATAAACAACTTGCTCCCCCCCCTTTATTCTCTTTTCACCAGCTCGCTGGCTGCAGGAACTAAACCGCCCACTCCTCTGCACAGTCTCCACAGCGGAGAGGACGTCCTGGCTTCCTACATCAGATCCTTCTATCCTTCAGCTCCTCTGTGAGTCTCTGCACTGACACGTGACACTTGCTATTTCTTTTTTTTTCCTAACAAATTCTCATCTCTCACCCTTGCTCTCTCCATCATCTTGTCATCCCTGTCTCAGGGCTCTGCAGCTGGTTTCTACTCCCAGTGAGCTGGCACCACCTTTCCCGCAGATATTCAGTCAATCCCTCGGTGCTCAGGGCTTCCTGGAGGGCCAGCCGCCCCCGCCTGGCAGTGAGTGTTTTTCTGTTTTTGTCTGTGTGTAACGCAGAGCCGTTCTATTATAGGTTTTCATGAATGATCTTTCTCTGCAGGTACGCCCCGTGTCGTCTCCTCCGTACCCGTCATGACTTCCCTCCAGTCGGGTCCTGGGCTCGACCCCTGGCTCTCCGAGCTGCATCGCGGTGTGAGTGCTTTCGACATCCGCCGTGTTGCCCCCAGCTTCCTTTCTCAAGGGCCTGAAGTGTCAGACTACCAGGAGGCCCTGGAGCAGCTGCGCCTGCTGGCCCGGTGTTACAGAGACGACAGCAGAGGCGTGATGCGCTCTTCCTCCGAGGAAGAGGACGATGACTGAAGTTGGCTAGCACGACTTGTATCTGCCTGCTTTGTTTACCAGCCTGCATGCTGTCAGCCTGATGCAGGGAGATAGAGGAGCTGTGCTCTGCTGTGTGAAAGGATGAGGACTGAAGTAATGGGTGACAGAAAAGAGGAAGTTCTGCCCATGTAGTTTGTAATTCAATGACTGTTCATATGTAATTAAAAGTATTTTATACAAAATGCACATCATAGGACTGTATTTACATAAAGACGTAGCTTTCACCACAGGTTGCATAGATTGTAGCATTCACAGCTCTCAGAGCAAAGAAAGGGACTCTTTGTTTGTTTGTTTGTTTTCTGCGGCCTCAAATGAACAGTAAACTGTTGAACATGCTTTGGCGTTTTTGTAATTTGTCCAAAGCAGAATCAACTAATTTGGGGTTTAATGGGACATTTAGTATCCTCGGCCAAGTCTGCCTGTTTGTGCTGCAAACCTTTCATAGAACATCATAAAAAATTAAAAATTCCCCCTCAAAGGAAAACATAAGACCAAGGAAATAATGAATGCATTCACACTGGGCGCCTTAATCACATGACAGCAGATGTTGATGTGAGTCTTCTGTGTTAAAACCACAATTTGCTTTAGATGGGATTACAAAAAGCACATCTTAGACACTTGTTTAATGCATTTCATGACAAAAATATAAATTGCCATGGTTGTAATAACATTTAAAAATGGAATAAAGAGCCTATAAAGTTAAACACAAATATTTGTAATGCTTATCATCTGGTTCATGCTGGATCAATAATCCAGCACAAGTCCTGCCTTTAATAAAGCTTTCTGTGATTTAGGTCAAACTAAAGTATTAAAAAATGTAAATGACTAATATGGACTGAATTGTGGTGAAACTTAAATTATTTAATAAAGTTTAATCTTTATAGAAAAATATTTTCTCCACACCAGAACTTGATAAGAAAGGTTTATTGCTGCTGTTGTGTGGTCAGCTCTGGTCCAATTCAAGTTAGATTTAATGATTCAAGCAGTTCAAAGAATAATACATGGATCTCCCTCTGGTTATAAAACCAGTCAGCAGCAGTCTGCTGTAGCCAACTCCTGGGAGAGAGATTTATAGAGAATGTGCGTTTATCTGATTGGTCAAAACTATTGCGAAGCGGCCGTTGTTTACGTAGCAAAGTTCTGCTCTTCCTCTCCTCCCTCAGCTGGAGCTTCACATTGGGATGGACCGATACACCTGCCTCCCTCCCTCTAACCTGTTATCTAGTTTTCTGCATCTGAGGCAACATCTGTGAGGGCTTTTGTTTCTTGACCTTGCTCTGGTTCACGCACACAGCCTTCTGCCACACATGCACAAGCAACTTGATCATGGGAATCTATAACTTTTGTTTTGAGTGCTCAGTAGTGCAAATAACTATTAAACTGATCTAAAATTAATTACAGTCCCCATACCATTTGGCAGCACAGGTCTTGTAAACCAAACCCTTCTAGTCCTCACACCCCAACGTTGAGAATCTGTCACTGAACATATCCAAACTTTATGCCATAAAATGGAAAATATTCTTATGATCCGAGTCACCTCAGTTTTTCCTTCTATGAACTCTGATAATTCTTAGTGTATTCTCAAACACTCTCTTTCCTGTGTGCGAAGAGTATTTATTTAGCCAGCTCCTGTTATGGCTCACATGCAGATACACATTGGAAACCTAAGGAAAACTGACTTGACCAATTCTGCCAGCAGCTATAGTTTAACTCAGGGATGTCAGCCAAAGGGTAGACGGAGTGGATGGCTTTGTAAGATGTGAAACACACAAAGTAAAAATTGGGACTTTGTACTGCATGTTTTCTTCTTCTCACATCATGGATAAAATCAGAGCCTAAGGACTAAATTGTTGTTTCAGCGATCTTACTGACAAATTACAGTTCTACCTTCAAAGTAAGTCTTAGACAAATGATTAAATATTAAGTGTATCGTGAATCATGTCATCCAAGGAATCACGGTAACAGGGTTCTTTGATTTATCCTACTTAAATTTCTGTCACGTGGAAAACAGGTGGCTTGAATCAGTTTTATAAATTTAAATGTAATATTAAGCTTGGCGTGAATAAAAATGTACCCACTAATTGTTTATTAGACGAAAACGTGTAATCAGCTGAGTTTGAGAGGAATTTACGTTATGAAACTGAAGCCTGCCAGCAGTCAAACCAGCCTTTTACTTTACAAAACACATCTTTGGCTTTTTAAAAACAGATAAAACTGCCTTATGAGTTGTTGTTGTTTTTTTTTTTTTTTTTAAATTAATCCTATGTTAACATAGGATAACAAAACAAAAAAAACCCAAAAACATTTTCTAAAAACTGTTCCAACTGTTTTCTGAGCAAACAAAGAAACACAAACTCACCCCAGTGATATTTACACCATCATGCAAAAAAAATAAATAAATAAATAAAAGAGCCAACCTGCTTCCCTCACACACCGAATTTATTACCAACATAAACATGACTAACAAGTCCAGAACAAGCTTCTTTTTTTTTTTTTTAATGTGAAACAAAGATTACAAGGATTTCACAAAAGTGGGGAAGGTGTTCCCAACCAGCATATCGACAAAAACAGTATGCTTCTACATTTGATTAAAAAAGGCTAAGACAAATACCATACCTTCGCTTGAACTTATAAAACTGACATTGCACCCTGTTGTTATTGTTACAAACACCACTAATGAAAACGTATGTTGGTAAAGGGCAAATGAAATGGAGTAGCATGTGCATAAGAGACATCGAGCATGAGCGCCTGGTATTCTACAGCTACTTATCAAAAAACAGGAGGTGAGGATAGTGTTGTCGGGCACGGGGAATGTAAATAGAGGGCAGGAGGGAGACACTGGGAGGAGGGCTTGTGACAAACAGTCCAAAATCTGAACTAAGAGCGGGAACGGGAACGAGAACGAGACTGGGAGCGGGATTTAGAGCGGGACTCCGATCTGGAGGCGGAGCGGGAACGGGAGCGGGCTTTGGCAGGTGAGGGGGAACGGGATTTGGACTTTGATTTAGACCTGGCTCTGGATTTGGACTCCTCAGGAGACTGAGAACGGGAACGGGAACGAGAGCGTGAGCCTCGCTCAGGCTCGCCGCCCTCGTCATCGCTCTTGGGCTCCTCCCGGCCCTTTGAGACAGATTTCCTTGACTGATCCTTAGCTCCAGATGCAGAACGAGATCTAGAGCGAGACCTGGAGCGAGAACGAGAGCGAGACCTGGACCTGGACTCCCCCTTCTTGCCCTTTTTCCCCTCTTTCTTGCTCTTTTTACTCTTGGGGCTGCGGCTCCGGCTGCGATCCTTGTTCTTCTGAGCGCCGTTGCTGCGCTCCTCCTCCTCCTTCTTGCCCTTTCCCTTATTCTTCTTGCTACGAGATCGGCTGCGGGAGCGAGAAGCAGCTCTGTGGACAAAAGACAAACCAAGTCTTATTGCACCAACCCATCCACCAAAATTCTCATTAACATAAAGCACTGAACAGCTGGGTAAAATTACTAGAATTTTAGGGGTTTTTCTAAGGTCTGTTTTCTCTGTTTCGATGTTCCGCAACACAAAAATGGAATGATTGTGAGCAGCTTTAAAAGCATCTGAGAGACATAATTTAAACAGAAATTTCTACATCCTGTCTGAAGACAGTAAAGAGAAAGTACGTAGTCTTCATGCTTTTTAAAGGCCACCATACAAAAAAAATAAATAAAAGACTTCTTGCCCTATAGAAGTCTACAGTAAGACAGCCCTCAGCGCTAACCTCAGTAAACACTTATGATCAATTTATGCGCTCAGTCATATTTAGTAACTAAGAATCAGAAATCACAAAGGAGGATTATTCAGGATCTGCTCATCCTTTGTTATTGTTAATGACAAAGGATTAGCCAGGCAGCATGCAGTCCTAATTGCAGTTGCAGTCCTGAAAACGCTCCGTTTGCAGCTAAGCACGACTTTACAAACCAATGCGCGATGTCATCGTCTTATGACAAAGACTGAAAGTTTGACCTGAAGATTTATTTACATTTTTGTACATGTATTATTAAACCCATTATGCATTCCTTATTTTTATATATACACCCACGATTTCAGTAACGGATGGTCATATTTAAACAAAGTCTGTATTAATGAAGTCAGGATAGAAGTAAACGCAACCCCTTATTTTCAGCTAGCTTTCCTCTACAGTGAGAACGAGAGATCTATCCTAATATGGCAATCTCAGTCTCACGGCTCTGGCTGTGAGCACAGGAGCTATAACGGCTTCTTACAGACAGGATGAAGTAATAAGTCACAACAAAGAGGATAAGAAAGAAAGATAAGCCTTGATTTGAATCATGCAAAGTAACTAGTAGAGTCTACGAATATGAAAGCTATAAATGAGCGTAACACGTTTCCTGTAACATACTTATAAAAACAAATGAACTGAACTGGATACAAAGTCTCAAGCTGTCTCAAGGCAGCTAGTGAGAGGACAAATCGATCGAACATCTGGACAAAACAGCAAAATAAAGTTTTTCTCACCTGGAGCGGGAGCGGCTGCGACTGCTGCTCTCACTGCGGCTGCGGCTCTTACGAGACCTGCGGCTCCTGGAGCGAGACCTGACAAAATATTATACCATTTATCGATCTTGGATCCGACTGCAGCAGCATGCAATTCCTAATATAATACCAAACAACAGTGCCTTTTTTACCTGGAACGGCTGCGGCTACGAGAATACGAGCGGCGGCGCCTGGCACCAGGACGGTCCTCAATGAGCCGGATCTTTCTGCCGTTCACCTCTGTGCCGTCGAGCTTCTCCAGGGCCCTCTTCATATCAGAGTAGAGCCTGAACTCGATCACCCCCTCATTCTTCCGGCCCTTGTGGGTGTCAGCGTAAGTCACTTCACCCGCCTGCCTCATGTAGTCCTACCAAGGAGAGGAAACAGATGAGATCATGAGAATGTGTCCACTGGAGGCTCTGACCAAACTGCATGTAAATATTTTACATAAAATCCATGAGAGCTTCTGAATCATGGATTCATATTACATCTTCCCTTATGGACAACCTGATCAGAATGGGTGTGTTGTGCTTTATGAATGTTTATATAATCATGTGGCCACAATAAAAACAAAAATCAAAATCTAATGCAACGTTCTTAAAGTTGGGTAAAATACGGAAAAAAAAATTTTTAAAAAAGAAAAAGACGGGGAAAATCTCACTATGGGAAATGTTAAAACGCTGAAATAATGGTTCACTTCAATTTTTTTTTTTTTTTTTTTAAAATCAGGACTGTAAGCCTTACTTCCTTCACAATAAGTATTTAATATGAGAGAGGAGGGTGAATTAAGCAAAAACATACCTTTAAGTCTTGCCAGCTACAGCGGCTGGAAAGATTCTCAACAATAAGCCGATAATCTGTCCGTATAGGTGGACCATATCTGTCTCTTCCTCCCCAGCGTCCATATCCACCTTTCAGGGTAACAAGGAAACAGAAGGAACAATGAGGACTGGAAAGCAACCGGGATGGTGCAGTCATACTAAACTTCCAGCTACACACTATTAAAATATATCAATAATCTCTTGGGAAAGAAAACAAAATAGGGAAAAAGCAAAAAGGCTGAAAAAAAGAGAAAAAGCTATTAATTCCTAAAAAGACCCTAATTATTTCTTTCTATTAGTCTTTCTTTAAATTTTTAAGCCAACAAGAAGAAAAAAAAACCCTATGGATATTAAATTTTGGTTGATGCTCAACAGGCCTATTTTAATAAGAAAAAAGAAAAGAAAAAAGCAATAAAAATCAAATTAATAACTGAAGGAGGAAGTACTTACGTTGAACTAAATCAAGTGTCTAATCTATCCTATCTAAAAACATTTCACTGATACAAAACATGTTGTTTTTTTTCAGGCACCTATAAGAGCTGAACCCACATCTGTTCCTAACCCCATGGCATCCTCACCACCCGGCCTGGGCCTAATGGGAAAAGCGGTCTTCATTCACAATGGCTCCCTTTTTTGGTCTGCCCAGGGGCCCAGAATGGTCAAACCACACTCTTGGAAAGGGGGGACACCATGGCCAGCAATAGGGGCAGGCAGTCAGCAAAGGACTCTTTCAATTAAAACATTGAGGTTCTTTGTTAAATCTTTACCTTTAAATTGACAATCACTTTAAATGAAATAAAAACGGAATAAGACATCAATAGATTACAAGATATTTGACAGTCAAATAGTTACTCTACAATGCTCAATCAATACATTTATACTGTTTTAATTAGTAAGCCAATTCCTGCATCATCACACATTCACATGTATTGTTAGTTTCAAATCCATCACATGGAAACCCAAGATATTTGAAGAAGTCATTGGTGGCTCTGGTGCACACAGATTTAATCACGTTACGACACCTCCTCCCACGCCTGCTGTTCTTTTCTGAGTAGAAGCTGTGAAGTGATGTATAGCAAAGCAATTCAAAACCAAATTACTGCTCTATCCAGAAACTCAGATGTACTCGCAGAATAAGAGACCACTAGAAACCTAGAAGGCTCACTCAAGCCAGAACAATAGTGAAATGTGGACGGGTGGGAGTGTCTCAACGACCAAAACAAAGAAAATGAGGTCAGCGGCTTAGCAGGAATAATTCCCCTTTGGTTCTCAAAGAACGATCTAGAGGTATCGAGGATACACCTACCAGACACAAGGACCAGATATTGGTCAAATCCTGATTTGAAAAGCTTAATCAGTCCGTGATAACATGCCAAATTGTGGTTAAACTGTTAAATGTTCACTTTAGACAGCAGAGCAGCGCCATTTTCTTTCTTAGGTTCCACCTTGCCTGTTTCCAGCTTTCCATCACAGAAAGAAAGATGCCGCCATCTGTCAGGGACTGCATCGCAGAAGCAACTGTTAAGTAGTACATGAGTAAGATTTCCCCAATTCAAAAACACCACTAGAAACCAGGAATGCTCATTGAGATTGCAACAAAGGTGAACTGTGATGAAACTACTGTGAAGGTGTGACCCAGAAACGAAAATTGAATTAATAGAGAACAAACCAGCTTCACCTCACTCCACCCAATTCTAAGAACCAGCTACAGAAAAACCACCTCTGTCAGTTTCCACCATGAAATTATGATATAAACTGAATGCACTTTAGCCACCAAGGACCAGTTCTGCCCCCCATGAAATTTAAGAATTCCCTGAAATAAATGAGATTTCTTATAAATTATTATTCACGTGAAATACGGGAAATACACCGCTGGACACTTACTCCGCCCTCCTCCTCCTCCACCTCCTCCACCACCTCCTCCTCCACCACCACCACCACCACCATAGCCTCCATCACGACGTGGTCCCCTGGTGTGCTCCACAATGACCCTCTCTCCACACAGCTCTTTGCCGTTTAGGTCATATACTGCATCATCAGCATCACGGGGGTCGTCGAATTCAACGAACCCATACCTGCAGATGGAAATGAAACATGTTTAAATAAAAAGAAGAAAGGACTTTACAGCAGAGTTGCAGCAATGTAACAAGTTTACTGATGGCAGCAGGTAACTGAGCAGGATAAATTATTATTGTCCTTTAAATTAGGGCTGCTCGATTATGGCAAAAATGATAATCACGATTATTTTCACTGAAATTGAGATCACGATTATTTGACGATATTTATTTAACCCTTTAAGACCTACTATAGAACCAAGTCCACCAGAGCTTATATTATTTTTTTTTACATGCTGTAGTGCCATTTGTGGGAGCATTTCAAGTTGCTATACATCAATACAACTGTTATAGCCCATATTTTAATAATATGTATGCATTAAGTCCATAGTAATTACATAAATTGCAAAAAAGTGCAATAAACTACAAAAAAAATTGAAAATCGCTTTTGTTTTGTTTACATATATTTCTACTTGGAGAAATTTAAGAGGTTTATCCCTCAAAACTTTAAATACAATAAAGTTGCAAAAAATAGTTTCCCACCACAGGAAATTTATTTTGAGTGTCTTCATAGTTTTATTTTGGAGATACAGCAATTTTTATATACTGCAGGAAAAACAAAAAACAATCCTATGATGCAAATTTGCAAAGAAAACAGCATGTGCATCATTTCACTGTGGGAAGTGTTACGAACAGCTGATAGGAACGGCAAAGCTGTTTCTGGAATATTATGTTTTTGTTCCTGCAAGCGCTTTTTATGCAGTTTTTGCAAAGCTATATGTGGAACGAAACCGTGACCGAGGACAAGCTGATGGCATCAGATGTAAGTACAACTCCTCCGGTTTCATATGCAAAACAAATTATTGCGCTAGCTTACAGTTCAGGTTCTACAGGGATTTAAAAATAGTTACGCAAAACGGAGCGTGCTGCTCTGACCGGCTTTAAAGGGTTAACAATGACTTTAAAAAAATAATATAAAATAGTGTGCAACACCACTGAAGTTTTTTTTTTTTTAACTCTCTTTTCAACCAACGGCAGTCACTCTCCAAATAACTTCTGCTTAGCTTTCCGAGCTTCCCTCGGGTCCTCTTAATCAGCGGTCTCCAACCTTTTTTGCGCCACGGACGGTTTATGCCCGACAATATTTTCACGGACCGGCCTTTAAGGTGTCGCGGATAAATGAGGGAGGGGCTAATAATCGGCTCAGTCATTTTTAATGATCGTTGAAAGCCCAGATCGTAATCGTGATTAAAATTCGATTAATTGAGCAGCCCTACTTTAAATCCAACATTTTACATCTTTTACTGTTATCTGTGTTTTATGATATAATACTTTATGCAAATTTTACTTAAGTTTTGCTCCTGTTTAGTTTTTTTTTTTTACTGACAAGTTGTGTGTGTGTTGTTTTTTTTTTTTTAACTTGGATGATTTATTTTATTTTAGTAATATAAATTTTAACCTTTTTCGTATTGTTTTTTTCTAAACATTTTCATGTTATCAAGCTTTTTATATGTTTTTTTTATGTTTTTATATATTATTATTGAATTACTACATTTTATTAAGCTATTCGACTTCCTTGAACCAATTTTTTATTATACCTCTCATTTAATATTGTTGGCTGTTGTAACGCATAAATTTCTCAATACACCATTTTACTTCCTCAAATGTGAACAAATACAAATTTTTGTTGTGCATTTTTGTAAATTTTATATCTCAGCCATCAGTGGGTATTTTTCCACAGCTTTGTGACACATACAGACCAAGTAATCGAACTTTACAGACTATTCAATCATATTATAGAGACAATAAAACCATCCGGTTGGAGCCTTAGATTTTAGCGGCCCTACACGTTAATTTGTTCAGATTAGCGCCAGTACGACTGCAAAGAGATATTTAACGTAAAGGAAGGCTATGCATACGGTTGAAACTATTCCCCCTACAGTTTCATATTGCGTTAAAAATATAACGGTGGGTGAAGTTACAGCTGCAGCAGACCCGTTTGCTTGTAATGCACACAGCCGCCTTTGACTTTGCCACGTCCAACATTAGCTCGCTAGCGATTTGGCGCTAACGCAAACAATAACCAACAATAAAGATGGGAAAATTTAGCTTGACCTTTACATCCTTTACATCGATAAAACAAGCACTCGTGTAAAACGAAGGCGTACTTTAGGGGAAAAAAACACGCGTAATAACGGGAAAAGCGAAATTTGGTGTAGAGTAGCTATATTAGCATTAGCAAGTCTGACCCGCTTTGGATTCAACAAGGCCGTACGCGGCCCTTCAAGCACCAATTTCCATGTTAAACACGATTAATTCACAGCATCGTTACCCGTTTTTCAAGTCGACTTCGAGTATCTTCCCGTAGCCTTTAAAGAACCTCTCTACGTCCTTCTCTCTGGCTCTGTAGCTCAACCTTCCGATATACACCCGCGACATGCTGCTGCCTCTTCCGAGCGTGCTGCCGAAACGACAAACCCGACAACAACCAAGCGGCTACAGCGCAGGCGTGAGACTGCCGCCATACATAAGGCCCTCCTTTGATATGATAGGCCACGACTAAAAGGGGGGTTGTCTTAGTTTTTTTAACTTTAGTTTTTAGAAAATATATCGTGCGATTAGGCGATTTTAAGAATGAATGAAAATAACTTTTTACAGTTAGACCAGAGCCACCGTTGGATAGGAGTTTCCATTCCTAGTTATCACAGACATTGTGGGGTTATTATTGAACCAGAACTATTTGTGCGAATGTCTATCTCAGTTTTTGTGTGCATATTAAAATCTGTGTGTGACTATTCAGATCACTGTGTATGTAATCGGATTTCTAAGTACGCAAATAAATCCACAAGCATACACAGCTATGACAAGCTTTGTTTAAAACACTGAAACTATCGGGTGCAATTCACGCAAAGGTACAACAGTGGGAGATCGGCCAGTTAAGGATTTGCGACAAGACGCACTCCTTGATGGCACCGGACTACAAACAACAAATAGACATTAAAAGCGTAGTTAAACAACTACAGAAACTTTGTGAGAGTGTATAAGAAACAAGTATTTTTTGTGGCCCAAGAGTACTGCAATTAGGAGGCCGTTGCTGGAAATTCTCTGAAACTGCTAGCCTCATGCCTGAAATAAAAATGGCGAATGTCGGAAAGCGGTGCTCTGACTGTTGTGATGCGTTTAAAACCTGCATGAGCCGCGGTGGGCGTGGCCAACAATCACACAAACACACCCGTTCTTCTCTTTGGAAGTATTTTTTAGTTTTTAAACGTAATTTATTTGTCTTGGGGCGTAACATTAATTTACTGGAGCTCAAAATGTCAAACCCTCTGCAACCTCTCTTCATCGTGGTGAAGAAGACTGTGGAGCCACTTTGGGAGGAACATAACGGTACACGACGTTAGCTGAAGGTTAGCTTCTCAGAAACAGGTAGCTCGAGTGGACAGCTAGCTGCTGAGAGAGGGAGGCTCAGCCATGGAGCGCGGAACTTTTTCAAAGTACTCCTGGACCGACTTCGTCTTCTCCGTGATCGGAGTGTGCACTTTTCTCGTAGACTGGGGCTCCGATGTTTGGGTGGCCACTGAGTTTTACTGCCGAGGAGACTTCTTCTGGTTCGGAGTCCTGGTTGGCCTCATGGTCCTGTCGTCCGTCGTGGTCCAGATGTTCAGCTGGTTCTGGTTCAAGTACGACCGAGAGCTGCCGGGCTTCAGCGAACACACTGGGGCGAAAAGCGTGCTCTTCGGGGACAGAGTGAAGTTGTCTTGCCTGCTGCATGTTCTACAACTGGGCTTCCTCTTTAGGTAAACCCGCAGGTGCTTTAACGCAGAGTTCCCAACTCTCAGCTGTCACCGTAAGGAGAAGACTAAATGGCAGGATTTTATGGAAGTGTGGCAAGGTTAAAGCAGTTTTATTTTAGCTTTAACACTAGGTTTTTCATGTTTGAACAGCAACAGTGCACAGTCCATAAATTTAAAACTGAAATAAAATTGTAATTTGATAAACATCGGGGTAATGCAGCTGCTTGATTGTTCGGATGCGCGTCTTCTCCTTTTGAGTTTAAGACTCGTATTAAAACATATTTATTTGCTGAAGCCTCTGGCACCTTTTGAAAGGTTGGCTCCATTTTTCTGTTTTCTCTAATTCTCTATTTTTTTTTAATGTTTGATTTTATTTTCTGTTTATGCTATTTTATATGTACAGCACTTTGTGAACCCCGGTTTATTTTAAAGTACTTTATGAATAAAGGTGTTATGGTATAGTAGTACCTGTTTTGAACATTTTAAAGTTTGGCAATGATAAATAAACTCAGGGTGCTAATAATTTAAAACAGTAAAACATCCCGGGTTTTAGCTTTAGGAACTAAGTAAATGTAAAACACATCTGTTAAGTGTTAGTAAGGTCATTTCATGTAATCACTCCGAATTCATCACTGAATCTGTTTCTCAATAAGTGTTTCAACAGCTAAGGCCTCTGCCTGTTTGTTGTGAAAGTTTCCTTAGCATAGTTTTTTCACTTTCTTTATTTTTTAATCAAAAATGAAACCATATATTTTTCTTTAAAACACCTCAAGCCATGTACAAATGTCAGTGTCAGGTGTGGTAAGTTGTAAATCCAGTAAGTCTGAGCACAACTGACTGCATAAAAATGAATTAATGAGGTATGAAAAGCTCAGTCACACTGTTTTTGACCTCTCCTAATGAATCACACCCGATTATTTCCATGAGTTTGGTTTGTTCATTGCTGTGTCATTTTCTCACGCTGCTCTCCCATCCGCACTCAGACACATCTCCGCCATACGTCAGGGCTTTAGAGTCTGGTGGAGGAAAGAGGAAGGGTCAGAGTATGCCGTTTACCTGACACATGACCTGAGCATGCTCCGTCTTATCGAGACCTTCTGTGAGAGCGCACCTCAGCTCACCCTGATGATCCACGTCATACTTCGCACCAACAAGGCCAGGACAGTTCAGTGTGAGTTCTCTCTCTGTGAACAGCAAGCAAACATCACAGTTGTGCACTTGTTCACTTCCTCTTGGTTTGACTTCTGTTTTTCAGTTGTAAGTATTGCTGCTTCAACCACCTCCATAGCCTGGATGGTAGTGGATTACCACCGCTGCCTGCGTGCCTTCCTCATAGAGAAAGCCAAGCAGGGATGGGGGTCCTCCTTAATCTATTTCCTGTGGAATCTGCTGCTAATCGCTCCACGGGTGGTGGCACTCGCCCTGTTCTCCTCTGTCCTTCCTGGATACATCGCCGCCCATTTTCTGATGCTGTGGTTCGTCTTTGTGCTGTGGGCGTGGCAACAGAGGACAAACTTCATGGACAGCGTGGGTGGGGAGTGGCTGTACCGGTCCACCGTGGGGCTCATCTGGTACTTCAGCTGGTTTAACGTGGCTGAGGGTCAGACCCGTGGCAGGAGTCTAATCTACCATTCCTTCATGACCATAGATGGGGTGATCCTGCTGGTGACCTGGTGGTGCTACAGAGACCTGGTCCAGACTGATGCGTTCGTCCTCCCACTTCTCATCTCTCTACCTCTCACTTACCTCCTGGGGCTGCTTTTTAAAACTCTGTACTACTGCTGTTTCCACCCTAAACTGTGGAGACCTCTGGGGAGGGAGCCCGGACTGCCCAGTGATCTGCCTGATGCAGAAGTGTCCTTTAGAGACTTTTCCATCCAGGACAGCACCCCGTCCTCTACACTTGTCAACAAACGCATGGCCTGCCACGCCACTAATTTTTACACAGATCAAAGAGTCCTCCGAAACCCTCACGGCACAAACGGTGCCGAGCCCCCTCATCTGTGATGTTTGGCTTTTTACTGAATGAAGCATCTGTTTCTGTTTCTCAGATTTGTGCTGCAGTTTTTTTCTGCAGGCTTAGTGCACTAAAATAGTTTTCCAATGTGCACTAAAACTCTGAAGTTTTCCCAGCCAAAGTGCACTTAAGAACATAAATGATTGACAAATTAAGATCAGACATTAGCTGGTCTCCAACTTGTAGCTTCATAGTCCAATGTGCACATAGGACAATATCACCTCTGCAAATGCGAATATTCCCACTAGTGCAAACATGTCTGAAGTGAACCATTCCCTTCTGTGGCTTCAAAGTACAGATTCTAAAATCGTACATGAAACAAGAAACTTGCAATAATAAACTTGTATTTACACTAAGTGTACTTTTACATTCAAGCATAAACATACAGACAGTGTTTATATTGTAATAAAGGGGATTTCTGGATACATTTTTAACTGAAGTGTCAAATGAAATACCTGATGAGCACTCAGCTCAGTCCAGTGTTTACACAAAGATGCTCCCACAGTGGCTTCTTACAACCACAAATACTGTACTGTAACTATACAAACACTAGTCAGCCACAACATTAACACCACTTGCCTAATTATGTGCCTCATGCTGTCAAAGCCTCTCAGACCTGCTGGGTTACCAACACAGGAGCTGTGAGAGCGTTTGATGGTTGGTAGGTTTATGGGTGTTCTCAGCAAATACAAAATCTGCTAAAGGTTTTAGTGTTGTGGCTAATGTATAAATTACGTTAGAAAAAAAATTGCATACAGCTTTAATTTTTCATTCTGTTTGAAGCAGGAATAGTTTCATAAGCTAAACCAAATCTGTTTGTGTGCTTTTTAATTGTGTTTTATTACTCCCGCCTGTTAGTAGCCTAAATATTACTGTTAAGTGTGAGCAGAAAGACAGTTTTTCTATATAGGTGTTATAGTTCAGTTCACTTTAGGATTTCTAGAAATAGATTTAGAATAGAATTGTATTTATTCAATATGTAATTATAAAAACTAAGCTATAAATGGTTTAATAAAGAGACTTGGTTAAAGAGTAAAATAAAAACCGCAATCTTACATTTGTACATTGTTTCTAGTGGGTTTTCTTTTTTACTAAAAGTGTGGGAGATCTGGATTTTCCCTCTAAATTGGAATTTGTTTTTGAAACACTGCAAAACTTGTTTCTGAGGTTTTAAATTACCTTTGTTGTCGTGTGTGTGTTTTATTTTATCTTGTTAGAGTTGCTGCTGGAACCTTTTTGAATGTAAATTTCACTGTAAGTTCGTTCGTTCATAGTTTCTTTTCAAAAGCTGGTCAAGTGTTTTAAATCCACTAGCTTGGTTTCTACTTTTTTCTTTTGTGTTGTAAAGCAAGTTCAGCTAACCTGCTGATTTGTCACAGACACGAATGTTTTAGATATTTCTCTGCATCTAGCTGCCAAATCTAGTGTTATTGTCGCTCATCCATCCACTATCTGTTTAGCTTGTTCAAATATGTCATGTGCCAAGATACTTTTACTTTAGTATACATACAGAGCTGAAAGCACATCCATCTCCCAGCTTTTTCAGTAAACCTGCCTCCACATCATCATTTACATCATTTACAATATGTTGAAACTCTGTTCTGTAAAAGAGTTGATAGTGTTTGGAGCCACTTTTTGGCATGCTGTCAGCTGGTATGAAAGGTTAAGGGGATTACTTCCTTTTAAACCTTTACCTCATCTGTCCCGTGCAATTATTAAAGTAGTACCTAAGTTAAGTCACTTCTTTTTGTTTTTGTGTCTTTCTGCAAACTCAGATTACGAGCATCCGCACATCTTTTTACTGTAAGTCATTGGCTTACAGTAAAAAGATCTGGGCTTCCCCTTTAGGTAAACCAGCGGGTGCATTAATGCAGTGCTCCCACCTCACAGCTGTCAACCTGTGCCAGGTAAGGAGAAGACTAAAGGGCAGGAGTTCTGGATGATGCTTAAAATATCCAGAAAGGAATTTCAGTTTCAGTCTTTCTGAAAGTCATCCAAATACGATGTTTACTGTTAACGGGATATTCGCCAGCAGGAGGTGTGTATGTGTGTGAATTAACACAATGTGCCTTTAAGATAAGTTTCAGGACACGGGCTGGTTGGTAGGAGGGGTTTTGAAACTCTCAAATCTTGAGTTTACTTTCGTTATCTGTCTATATAAGTTGTCTTTCAGCTCATGCATCACATGCAGCTGTGTTAGAGGCACGCAGAGAGACGGGTGAACATGTCAGGCACTCAGGCTAACTTTAAATACTCCTGCTGGGACTTCCTCTTCACTTGTGTGGGCCTGCCGCTGTACCTGGTTGACATAGGGCTGGATATATGGACCGCTGTGTCCTTCTATAAGGAAAAGGCCTACGTGTGCCTTGCTGTTCTGCTGTTTCTGCTCCTGGTCTCGTCACTGCTCACTCAGGCTTACAGCTGGCTTTGGTATAGCTATGACAAGTTCAGGATGAAGACAAAGGTCGAGGGCTGGCCTACCAAGAGGCTGCTCAAACTGTTGCATGTTTTCCAGCTGGGCATCTACTTCAGGTAGTATTAAATTAATAAAGCGTGTTTAAAGTGCCTGTAGTGCAAGAACTCCATCAGGTTTGTGCATTAAACCACAAGAGTACAGATTTCATCATCTGTAGTGCTGTGGTTCTGTCAGTTTCATTTTATTTTATTTTTGAACTATTATGTGAAAATCAACATTTATAACTTCCCGAATTCCCGAGTCATGCTTTAATTTTCTCTGTTTCACAAGATAAGCTACATTTTGTTTTCTTTCCTTCACTGTGTGTCGGGCAAACTGATTTTATTTGCTCACTTGCTTCCATAAGAAGAATGCTTTCAGGAAAATTCAACTAGGTGTGTTTGACATTTGGATTTGCTTTACCTGGTTGTGACTCATTTATTATATTTTGGCTCTCAGGCACGCAGGAGTCCTGGAAAAGGCTGTAGAAAGCTTCCGCACAAAGCTCCCTGACCCTGAGAGTGTAGCTGTGTTTCTGAGCCAAGATCTGAGCATGTTGCGAATCGTAGAGACGTTTTCAGAGAGCGCCCCGCAGCTCACACTCATGCTCACCATCATTCTGCAGCAGGGCCATCTGGATCCTGTTACAGGTACAGTTTATTACTCGAGTTAAAGTCATGTATGTTTTGGGCAGAAATAGTGACACTGTAAAATAAATTCTTAATGAAAAACTAAATGGGGTGGCTCATTGCTACTTTAAAGTAAGTTTAAAGTCTTCAGATTATTAAAGATCAGCTCACCCATATTCACTTCAACTAAATCGAAGTATTTTTATGCTAGCAGTGTACTTTCTTAGACATAGAGTATGCACTTTTTGTACACAGTACAAATACAATATGCACAATACAAAAGTATTCAGCCACAGATCTTTGATCTCAGTGCCACCGTGTACAAAATAATTAAGGTAGCTAGCCACGCAGTCAAAAACATTTTTAAAAGAATGCTTTGTTCTAAAGAGCTCACTCAATTCAAGTGTGGTGCTGTAATATGAAGCCATAGTTCAGTAACCATTCAGTTTGTGAAATGTCTCCCCTCCCAGATATTCCTTTATCATCTGTAAGTGAAATTACTCCAACCTCAGTGTTTAGGAACCTCAGTAACCTGGACAGGAAGTGGCAGACCACATAAAGTTACACAACAGGGTCACCACGTGCTGAAACATTTGCCAGCGCTCGGCTAAAAGATTTAAAAACAAAGCCATGTTTATTGTACTTACATGTTTTTGTTTAAAGTATTATTCCTGATTAATTTCTGCCACATGCACAAAAAACTGATAAGAGTGAGAGACCAAAAACATGTATTTGGCCTAGAACGATTAGCCTAATCCAAACAAATACAGACACATGTTCTTCTGTGCCACAGTTTAAAAAAAAAAACTTTTTAAAAAAAGTAATGTAATTTGTGTCCTTTGTAACTCCAGCTACCGATCACATGCATATCAAAAAATTTCTTGTGCAGGAAAATCCCTAACCATTAAAAGGAACAATGCTTGAAGAGGAACCCAAGACAGGTCATTGTCTTCCACATGACCCTCACAGAATCAGCTGATTTCCTTGTATAAGAACTCTGGTATATTTGTTGAAATCATGCAAAACTTTACCTTCATACTACGAATGCTTTGTGAGTTACAGGCTGGTGAAGTACATGGGAGTGGTTTTAAATGTGATGTTGTTGATCTTCGATAACTCTTAAATACAGGCGATATCCACGTGAATTATTCAGCGCTGAAAAACATGTTTGAGCTCAAATCAATTTTACACCCACTTCAAATGTTACAAATTGAAAGCAGATTTTTTTAAAATAACCACTAGTCTAATGGCATAAACCAGTGTTTCAATCACAAACCTGGACCAGTTTAATATCTGTGATGCTTGGGATGCATGGGATCCTTGTTCTTTTTCCTGATCATTCAGTTGGGAAAACTTAACAAAATGCTTTTTAGGTTATTTTTATGTGAGTGATGGGGCCTGATCCAAACAGTTCTACCATATCAAAGGTCTGATTTTTATCTGCATTTTGAAGCCAACATTTTCAAATGTGTTTTTTCAGACCTAAAATTTTCATATGTGACTCTGTTGAAAACTGAGGCCTATGCTAGACTTTTGCACTTTTGCACAACCTGAACCTAGAATTTCTCTAAATATACCAAAGTTACGATACATTAAAAGTCTGCTGATTCTGGGACCAGTTTGCTTGTCTTTATGTGGAGTGGCACACTTCACAACATTTCTCTTTGCTTGTTCTGACGCTGCCTCTCGTTCTCCCTCAGTTCTAAAAGCCGTCGGCTCAGCCTCAGCTATCGCCTGCACTGTGACGACCTACCATCGCTCGCTGCGCTCCTTCCTGCCTGCCAAAGAAAACCAGAAGATATCCTCATCAGTCATCTACTTCATCTGGAACCTGGTTCTCATCTCTTCTCGTCTCACTGCTCTCGCTCTTTTCGCCTCCGTGCTGCCCTGCTTCATCTTTGCCCACTTCATCTGCTCTTGGTTGGTTTTATTCTTCTTCGCTTGGCGATCCAAGACGGACTTCATGGATAGTCCTTGTGGAGAATGGCTTTATCGAGCTACTGTTGGCATCATTTGGTATTTCGACTGGTTTAATGTGGCCGAGGGGAAGACGCGGTACAGGACTGCGCTCTATCACGGGTATATACTGACTGATATTTGCATCCTCTGTGCTGTGTGGTGCTGGAAGATGAGCACAGATCCTCCTGATTTTGTGATAGAGCCCACGTACGCTTTAATCACAGCTGCCTGTGTTATTGCAGTTTACGTCCTCGGTCTAATACTTAAAATTATTTATTATAAAGTCTTCCATCCAAACCCTGACAAAGATGAGCTTAAAGGGGCCAGCACAGAGCAGCAACCTGAAGGTGAAGTGGGACTTTGTATGTTTGCAGCCGCAGCAAATGTGGCAGCTCATCATCCGCCCGCCCCATCAGCACACTGCAATAAAAGAATGAGGAAGCTGGCCGAGAACTTTTACTCCTGATGTGCACTTGATATCCACAGGACGACTAGAAAGAGACCGAGTCATGTAGAATGTTTTATTTGAGATCACTTGGCTGTGTTTTCTAGGACTCTGACCTTTTGTCTGATTTAGCCACAGATATAATGTCTCAAGGCATTACTCATCTTAATGTGGAGATGAATTTGAATATGCACTTTCTGCTGTGTATTAAATCATTTCACTGTGTGTCAAACCATTTCATCATATCAGTCGTAAATTAAAGGGTAAATGAGGTGGAAAATGAGAGGCTTTAATTATTAAATCTGTATTAAATAATTGTTGTTTACATGTGAAGAGACCCCTTTTCAAAGGCTATTTCACTGGATCATCTTTTCTAAAGAATGTAACAGGTTAAAATTATTGTCAGCAGTGACTGAGTCTGCCATCCCTCCTTCCAGACAAGAAGGTTTCTACGAATGTCCACGTAATCAGTCTCACTGTGCTTAGCACTGGATTAAGTTGCTGCTACCATAAACTGAGCAGGCGTGTCAACAAAAAAATAGATATTTATAGCATTTTTTCCTCTTCACACAGTTAGCTGGTAGATGGCAGGCGTCTGACTGTGGGGTAACCTGCTGTATATGTCTTGTTGCCACATCAACATGTGGACATGCAATGAAAATATTCCTTACCCATGTGAGTAAAGGGGCTCTGTAGCTTCATGATTAGTGTGCGTTTGTTCTGGTTTTTCTTACTTCACTTTGATTTGTGCACGGCTGCAGGTGAGGCTGACACAGCGGAGCTCAATGAGCTCATCACACCTCCACTGCATATGACGTGTCGGGACCTGAGGTTGTGTTGTTGTGTGTGTGTGTGTGTGTGTGTGTTGTTACGAGTTCAAAAATTGGGGATGAACACAAGAGGAAAAACCACAATAACAACACTGGTCCGGCCGGGTTAAGTCAAACGATGATTTTAATGGTCACACATGTGGGAGATGGACACTGTATGCAGACAGCCTCAGATCTCAAAATGGTGGAGCATTGATCAAACTCTTATAGCCTCTGGTGCCCCCACCTTATCACAAAAGCCTAAACATTCACATGCTTTCTCTCACACGGCGCCTAAGCTACGACCTTGGCTCCCTGTTTATCTGCTCCTGCTGAGATGGGGCAGAAAACTCCAGCATGTTCTGTTCTCTTCTAATCAGACAAATAAGGCGATGACTCTGCAAACAGTATTTCTTATAACATCATAAAACAATATCATTCATCCACAATAAATCAGCAGTCTAATGTAATGCAAATCAGTTTAACTAATGCAATAGTTATCAGCTTCTTCTAATTCAGGAGAATAATGCAAACTAAGACTACATAATAATTCACAATCTTTAATTAGGGGCATAACATGGCATAAAATAATATTATAATCTGACAGTGTGTGTGTGTGTGTGTGTGTGTGTGTGTGTGTGTAGCCGGCAGCTGAAAAGCTCTGGCCGAGAGTTCCTGGACATCCAAGCCAAATGTTTATCACTTGAAGAATCAGACTCCTTTTGAACATTATGTTGATGCTAAATATGTAAACATGGTGTCTGTATATATACAGCAGAACTGCTGCTCATGTGTCAAGATGATAAGCGAGCATCCGGCAGTGACAGGAAGTACCTGCTGGGAAGACGAAGACAATGTTCTTTTTAAACTGTGTTAAAAGTTATTGTGGTTTTGATCTGACCTATGTATGAAATGGATCTGACGTTGAGGGGGCGTCATTAAATTTAAGCCCTGATGGTATAAAATATATGTTTATGCTTTGATTAAGTCGAAGATCATCAATTGCTGTCTGCGTATGCAGTGATCTTCCCACGCGTGCATTAAATCATTGTTTGACTTCACCCGGCCGGATCAGTGTGGTTATTCTTCGATTTACCTCTTGTACCCTTCACTGAAAAAAGTCTAACATGCAGTCATTCATTCAATCTAATAAGTGCCATTCAAAACAGAATAAAATCATTGATTTGATTGTGAAACCCTTTCTTTTTGCATTTTAAAATACCACTTTTGATTTGGATGAAACTAAATATCTGTACAAAGGACACAACGCAAAGTTTTTGATTTCTTTTCATGTTGAACAGATAATATCTTTAATTTGAGTCAAAGTGATTTGCACTTGAACACGCCCACCAGAAATAGACCGGGACCCATTTTTATTCTGCATGGCTGCTGGAAACATCGTGTCACATCTTTGATTAATTTCATCTGAAAATAAACGTAAGTAAAGCCAAGTGTGTTACAAAAGCTTTTATAATTTGTATTGCCAAAATTGCAGAAAATAACCCCATTTAAGCTGGGTCGACAGCCACCCCTAATTTTTGCATGATTGTAGCTGCTAGCTACAAGCTAGCTAGCTATCCGGCGCGACGTTAGAACTGGTTACCAGAAACCGACCATCACAGTCAGGAATGCAAGTTAGGCAAAAAGCCGTTTTTTACCAGTATACTAACTAGCTAGCGTTACCACGATGCATCGGTGGTGGATACAGCTAGCTAGCATAAGTTCATAGTTCATAACATTCATAGTATAACTCCGTGCTCCGCTTCGTTTGAATTTTTCTGGTGAGCGCGCGGTTTCTAGACACAAGCTTGTGTTTGTGCGCGCACGTTTGTCTCTGTCTCTCTTCATATAAATATCTGTGTGTTATGTGTGTGTACACCGAGCGCAAAAGATAATTATTAATGTGCATGATTTAGAGACAGAAATAACACGCCAGCATATAAGATCAATGACATAAGACTAATTCCTTCAATTGACTTTCAGGAGCGGCTCGGAAAAATGTGCATTTTCTGAAGAAATTTTAATTTTAACAGCATTAAATTGACCCTATGCCAAACTTAGTTGCTAATGGCTGGTCTGTAGACTGTTTGGTAAACCTAAATAAAATTATAGTACTAGCTTTTTATAAGGATGTGTATGTCATGTTACGTATTTCTTGGTTTTTCTATGTTATGTGTTTTATAGAGAAGTAACATTATTCTTTTTTTTCTGTATGCTTTCAGAACCACAGATCGCTCCATCCATTCCATGGCTGAAGCATACATTTTCATTTAATCTGAACAGGTATCATTTTGCATTTACACTGCACATCCTTTTTAAACATTTCATAATAATCTAGACTCTCCCTCATTATCCTCTCATTCACCTTGCTGATGTGTTGAGGACTTGATAAAAGAATACATGGTATGTCCATATCTGTTCTGTCTCTACATGAGATGCAGTCTCTTGATGTAAATTTGACAACTCTGCTATTAAATGCAATGATTAATGTAGGACAGCAACGATTAATCAACTCATCAAGTTAATATCTTAGGGTTCTGTATTGTTTTCTTTTTTTTCTTGGGCTTTGTGGAACATTTATGAAAATTTTCCACCATTGATTTAATTTAATGATTATGCAATTCACAATCTGATTAGTCAAATAATTGTTCTAATAGTCTGTGACCAAACAACTATCAAAATAGTAGTTTATTATGGTCAAAGATTTATCAGGTGTGCCAGACTTCAGTTCTTCACTTGTACATTTTGTTCCATATTTTACCTCAAGATATCCCAGAAAGATGAAGCTGAGGAAGAGCTGCAGAGTAACCACCATGGCACTCTTCATCTTCAGGGACAACTCAAGCCTCCTACATCAGCGTCGAGACATCGGGATAATCATTGATGGTGTGGAAGTCCTGAATGAGTTGCCTTCTGTGGCAGCTGGAGTGGCAATGGACTTTGGACTCTGTTATGCTCTTAAAATGGAATATCCACGAGGATTCAGGTTCACCTTTGAGGCTCTTCAAAAGATTATGATGGAGCTTGACTTTAACAAGATGACCTCTAAGATTCGCAAACTTAATTGTGAACTTAACACTGCACAGTAGTGTGTTTGCATGCATGTGTGGATGTGTATGTGCACATGCATGTGCATGTGTGCTTGGTTATTTTCTTGGTTGGCCTGCAGTGGTATTCTACATTCAAAAATTATAAGAACACCCATTTGAAAGGGAGATTTAAGTTGATTTCATTGATACATGTGTAGATTTTTTTTTTACATTGTACAGGCACAGTGCACATATAAACATTTTTGAGTACTTGCAAATTGGTTTAAAAAGAGTTTTTATAATGGTTTTATGCCAGTTTTAGACAGGTTGCAGGTTTTATACTGGTTTTCAAAAGGTTGCAGGTTTTATAAAACAAACATTTCTCTAATCATTTCTGTCGTAGCACTAAATCTGTATATTACTAATCCTCTCTATTGATTATAGTTAAAATGGTTTGGAACAATAAATAATTTTGAAATAATTGGTTGGCCAACTGTCTTGTTTTTTATAGGAAATGCAGAGCATTTTTGAACTGAAATAAAATGAAATGTAAAAAATATAGTTTGAATATATGTAAATCAATTACCTGGCTTCAACACAAACATATTAGTTCATGTTAATTTGGTTCGATGTGAATACATTAGGTTGGTTAAATTTCAATATATTAGCTTGGTTCAATAATTAAAATATGGTTCTATGTAAAAAAATCAATTTGGATCAATGCAAAATTTAAAGTTTCAGTCAAGTCTAGTAATATTGTTTATATCAACATAAAAGTATCAGGTCAAATCAAGTGACTCAATTTGGATTCTCTGAAGCCAAATATTTTGGATGTGACAATTGGACATCATTTTTTTAAATTTGAATAGGGTTATTCTTTTTACAGTGTAAATTTGCTAAGAATGTAATATAAGATTAGAATAGTGTTTATTTGTCTGCTTATTTATAAGGAACTCCATTAGCTTCCACAACAGTGGTTGCTAGTCTTCCTGGGGCCTAAGCCATCAAATACATCCATCCATTCGCTTCCGCTTATCCTTTTTCAGGGTCGCGGGGGGCGCTGGAGCCTATCCCAGCTGTCATAGGGCGAGAGGCGGGGTACACCCGGGACAGGTCGCCAGTCTGTCGCAGGGCTAACACACAGGGACAGACAACCATTCGCACTCACTTCCATTCGCACCTAGTGACAATTTGGATTATCCAATTAACCTATCCCCACTAAGTGCATGTCTTTGGACGGTGGGAGGAAGCCGGAGTACCCGGAGGGAACCCACGCAAACACGGGGAGAACATGCAAACTCCACACAGAAAGACCCCGGTCTGATGTTGGAATTGAACTCAGGACCTTCTTTCTGTGAGGCAACAGTGCTAACCACCGTGCCACCGTGCTGCCCAATCAATTAAAATATTACACAATAAAGTGGATGCAAAATATCCACAATTTGGCTCTTACATCCACAGTGAGATTTTACAATTGTGAAAATATAAGCATATAAATATCAATAACGCTGAGGCAAAACACACCAATAATGTTGTTTAGATATTCTACTCTCCATGTTCCAGATCCCCAGAATTGATATTTTCACCGAATGGTCTTTTCTGTCTGCCAGTGTGTCATGCAGGTTTCAAGATTAATAAGCGCTGACACTCAACCTGACAAAGTGTGAATTTGCCAAGGCCACTGTAACATACTTGAGCAGGGAAGTGGGACGTGGTCAGGTGCGGCCCCTTAGCACCAAAGTGGTGGCGATTAATGAATATCCCACACCTAAACAAAGGACTTGAACTGTGCAGATTCCTGGGAATGGTAGGTTATTACAGGAACTTCTGCAAAAACTTCTCCTCCATAGTCCAGCCATTAACTGATCTACTTAGTCCAAAAGTGGATTTTATATGAAAGTGCAAAATTCCTCCTCTGCCACACCCCTGGCTGTAATCTAAAGCACAGCGTTAACATAACTTTATGGCAGGTCAGGTACTACCATAAACAAGGTATAGCGTCACATCAGCAGTGACAACATCAGTGACATCGCTTCACGTCCTTTATAAGATTTTGTTTTCCTGATGTGTCATGATTTTTAGTATTCCCCAAAATCCGTAATTAGTAATAAGCTGTTGAAAAATAAAAAGATCACCTTAAAAAAACCTAGTACACATATTCTCTGTGTTTTAATTTGATGCAGGATGAAAGCAAACATGTCACACTGATGTGTTACAGCATTTTTCTTTTTTTAAATGAGTGAAGTTATCAAACCAGAAGCCAAGAGGCTTGATGTTGTGTCCAGTCCTACTGGATCCCTACTGTCTGTTTAACGAGCAGGCTGTGAAGTATTAACAGCTCAATGTTGCTCTTTTTTTTGGCACCTGTTAGATGTTTAGTAATGATGCTGGATTCGTGATTCCTTGCAAGCTTTGTTTACTATGTAACTGAGAGACATTAGATGCAAGCAGCTTGACTCCCGGGGGCGGGTCTAGCGTTAGACGTTTTCTCACTGGCTGCGTGCGCAGAGTATTACTTTGAACAGGAATAGGAAACAAGCATTAATGAACAATACTAATCAGATGTTCTACAGCACCTGAAACATTTGAACAAGCTAAACAAACCCTGGATGACTGAATAAAATTAGCACTAAATCTGGTACTTGAACACAGTGAAATCTCTTCATTTCTAACATATTTATGGCTGTGATGAACACGCAGCGCTCTGAAAATGGGCTTAGGTTAAATTTAGAAGAGGGATGAATTAAAATTTAAAAATAAACAAAAACACATTTCAAATTAATGTATGAATTTAACTGACAAATTCTGAGAGCCTGTGGGCGGGACCTATTTTCAATGGGCGGGACCTATTTTCAAACATCAAAGCAAAGAGAATGAGGCCATGACATCACAGTCACCAAAATTCTATAAATAGGGGTGAAACAGCACACTGGTCAAGCACGTTTCTTACTTACAGTCACGAGCGATTCACTAGACGAACTTTTGTTCTGCTACAGCCAACTTCAAACCCTGATTCACATTTGATTATCGAATTCACATCTGAATATCTTATTTAGTGTAACACGCTAAATTTGTTTCAAAGTTAAATATCAAAAATGAGCAATCAGGAAGGAAAACCAGAATTTGTCTTCACTCTGCCAAAGAGTGCACTCGACAACCTCATGCTGGTTAGGAAAGCCTTGCAAAACTCTCTGACTGAAAACAAACTTTTAAAAGAGGGTGAAAGTAGAGCCAGACAGCAAATCAAACAGATGATGACTCAAATTTCAAACATGCGCACCAAGCTGGAGCTGTATGAGAACCAAGCTGCAGGAGTCACTGACGAATCAGTGTCGCGCAAACCGCAGGTGAGCAGCGCCACCAAAGAAAAAGAGCAACAGACGTGTTCAGATCAGGAAAAGGTCAGCAACCTTGACCTTGAGATGAACTGTCTGAAAGAGCAGCTTCAGCAGAGGGACAACGAAATCCTGATGCTGAAACAGGAGAAGGACACTCTGTCTGCCAAGTTCACGCAGCTCCAGAAACATGAAAGAGATCTGAAAGAAACTATGTGGAATGCTCTGTGGAAAGAACAAACACTGAGAGAGAATCTGGAGCAGGAGAAAAAAGTCCTGGAGGAACAAAATAAGAAACTCCTGGAAGAACAGAAAGTGGTGAAGGACACAACAGAAGAAGTCAAAGAGGCCATCACAAAATGTCAGCATGCAGAGAAAGAAGAGAAAGAACTGGAGGAGGACAAGAAAGCTCTGCAGCCACAGAGTGAGGACTCCAGCGAGATTAAAGAAAGTCAGGCAGAGACAAACATACCAGAAATGCAGACAGGACTGGACACGCAGAGAAAAGAATTAGTAGAGTCTCAGACTGAAACACAGGAGACGGCAACCCCAGAGTCGTCCTCATCTGATTGTCTGAGTGGGGAAAAGTTGTGTGTCAACAAAGTGATTGAGTTGGTGGTTTCACAGGCCATAGAACAAGTCTCCACTAAATACAAGCTCTTCACAGAGCGCCTCACTGCTGACTGCATTAGCGATCGCCTGATGGAAAAAATTTGGCCTGAAATTGAGCCGAAACATTTGGATCTATCCCCCAAATGGCTGAAAAACATAGACAAGGCCATTCTCAAGGATCTTTGCAAAAGACACAACTGCAAGGGAAAATATCTGATTTTCAATCTGAGGGAACAGCTTGATAGTATTACTGTCCCAGCCTTCACCAAACACCTGTTGGCATTACCAACAAGAGTACTTAGTGTCTCTAAACACAGGGAAGAGTACCAGGAGGCTGTGAAAAATGTCACCAAAGATCTGGTAATGCACGCTATGAAGGGAGAAAATGAGGCAGCTACATGGAATGCAGGAACATCAGAGTTTATTGTACAGAGGCTTTCCCACAAGATCTGGAACAAAATTTTGTCCAAAAGCTACAAAATGTCCATGGAAAACATTGAACAACTCGGCCTGAAAGTAGCCAATGATCTCCGTGAAAAGTGGCCTTCTCCAATACTGTTAATGAGGTCAAGCAACCCAGTGGTTGACGAAGCGGTCGTCAGCATATTCAAAAAACATGCCAAGCTGAGGAGCCAAAATGTCATCTTGAGGGTTTTCTCATGAGCACGCTAAAATCGAACTGAAACGTGCACGTGATTATGTTACAAAACTCTTAAACTGGCGTCAAATATTCTTTTAATTCAGCAACCTAAATTACATTTTAAAACCCCAACTTCCTTCCCTCATCACTAACTGGCCGAGGCAGATGGCCACCCCCATCTCAGAGCCTGGTTCTGCCGGAGGTTTCTCTCTTTTAAAAGTGAGTTTTTCCTTCCCACTGTCGCCAATGTGCTTGCTCTAGGGGCTTAGTTTTTGTGCATTATTGTAGGGTCTTCACCTTACAATATAAAGCACCATGAGGGAAGTGTTGTTGGGGCTTGGCGCTGTTTCTTAGCTCAAAATGTCCAATTACAACAGGACATTTTGAGTTAAGAAACAGCGTCAAACCACAAAATAAAATAAAAAAAATAAAATAAAAAAAACAACTGTGACTTTGTGCTTTGTTTCATTTGCTGTAAATTTGCTAAGAATGTAATATAAGATTAGAATAGTGTTTATTTGTCTGCTTATTTATAAGGAACTCCATTAGCTTCCACAACAGTGGTTGCTAGTCTTCCTGGGGCCTAAGCCATCAAATACAATCAATTAAAATATTACACAATAAAGTGGATGCAAAATATCCACAATTTGGCTCTTATATCCACAGTGAGATTTTGCAATTGTGAAAATATAAGCATATAAATATCAATAACACTGAGGCAAAACACACCAATAATGTTGTTTAGATATTCTACTTTCCATGTTCCAGATCCCCAGAATTGATATTTTCACCGAATGGTCTTTTCTGTCTGCCAGTGTGTCATGCAGGTTTCAAGATTAATAAGCGCTGACACTCAACCTGACAAAGTGTGAATTTGCCAAGGCCACTGTAACATACTTGAGCAGGGAAGTGGGACGTGGTCAGGTGCGGCCCCTTAGCGCCAAAGTGGTGGCGATTAATGAATATCCCACACCTAAACAAAGGACTTGAACTGTGCAGATTCCTGGGAATGGTAGGTTATTACAGGAACTTCTGCAAAAACTTCTCCTCCATAGTCCAGCCATTAACTGATCTACTTAGTCCAAAAGTGGATTTTATATGAAAGTGCAAAATTCCTCCTCTGCCACACTCCTGGCTGTAATCTAAAGCACAGCGTTAACATAACTTTATGGCAGTTCAGGTACTACCATAAACAAGGTATAGCGTCACATCAGCAGTGACAACATCAGTGACATCGCTTCACGTCCTTTATAAGATTTTGTTTTCCTGATGTGTCATGATTTTTAGTATTCCCCAAAATCCGTAATTAGTAATAAGCTGTTGAAAAATAAAAAGATCACCTTAAAAAAAACTAGTACACATATTCTCTGTGTTTTAATTGGATGCAGGATGAAAGCAAACATGTCACACTGATGTGTTACAGCATTTTTCTTTTTTTAAATGAGTGAAGTTATCAAACCAGAAGCCAAGAGGCTTGATGTTGTGTCCAGTCCTACTGGATCCCTACTGTCTGTTTAACGAGCAGGCTGTGAAGTGTTAACAGCTCAATGTTGCTCTTTTTTTTGGCACCTGTTAGATGTTTAGTAATGATGCTGGATTCGTGATTCCTTGCAAGCTTTGTTTACTATGTAACTGAGAGACATTAGATGCAAGCAGCTTGACTCCCGGGGGCGGGTCTAGCGTTAGACGTTTTCTCACTGGCTGCGTGCGCAGAGTATTACTTTGAACAGGAATAGGAAACAAGCATTAATGAACAATACTAATCAGATGTTCTACAGCACCTGAAACATTTGAACAAGCTAAACAAACCCTGGATGACTGAATAAAATTAGCACTAAATCTGGTACTTGAACACAGTGAAATCTCTTCATTTCTAACATATTTATGGCTGTGATGAACACGCAGCGCTCTGAAAATGGGCTTAGGTTAAATTTAGAAGAGGGATGAATTAAAATTTAAAAATAAACAAAAACACATTTCAAATTAATGTATGAATTTAACTGACAAATTCTGAGAGCCTGTGGGCGGGACCTATTTTCAATGGGCGGGAACTATTTTCAAACATCAAAGCAAAGAGAATGAGGCCATGACATCACAGTCACCAAAATTCTATAAATAGGGGTGAAACAGCACACTGGTCAAGCACGTTTCTTACTTACAGTCACGAGCGATTCACTAGACGAACTTTTGTTCTGCTACAGCCAACTTCAAACCCTGATTCACATTTGATTATCGAATTCACATCTGAATATCTTATTTAGTGTAACACGCTAAATTTGTTTCAAAGTTAAATATCAAAAATGAGCAATCAGGAAGGAAAACCAGAATTTGTCTTCACTCTGCCAAAGAGTGCACTCGACAACCTCATGCTGGTTAGGAAAGCCTTGCAAAACTCTCTGACTGAAAACAAACTTTTAAAAGAGGGTGAAAGTAGAGCCAGACAGCAAATCAAACAGATGATGACTCAAATTTCAAACATGCGCACCAAGCTGGAGCTGTATGAGAACCAAGCTGCAGGAGTCACTGACGAATCAGTGTCGCGCAAACCGCAGGTGAGCAGCGCCACCAAAGAAAAAGAGCAACAGACGTGTTCAGATCAGGAAAAGGTCAGCAACCTTGACCTTGAGATGAACTGTCTGAAAGAGCAGCTTCAGCAGAGGGACAACGAAATCCTGATGCTGAAACAGGAGAAGGACACTCTGTCTGCCAAGTTCACGCAGCTCCAGAAACATGAAAGATATCTGAAAGAAACTATGTGGAATGCTCTGTGGAAAGAACAAACACTGAGAGAGAATCTGGAGCAGGAGAAAAAAGTCCTGGAGGAACAAAATAAGAAACTCCTGGAAGAACAGAAAGTGGTGAAGGACACAACAGAAGAAGTCAAAGAGGCCATCACAAAATGTCAGGATGCAGAGAAAGAAGAGAAAGAACTGGAGGAGGACAAGAAAGCTCTGCAGCCACAGAGTGAGGACTCCAGCGAGATTAAAGAAAGTCAGGCAGAGACAAACATACCAGAAATGCAGACAGAACTGGACACGCAGAGAAAAGAATTAGTAGAGTCTCAGACTGAAACACAGGAGACGGCAACCCCAGAGTCGTCCTCATCTGATTGTCTGAGTGGGGAAAAGTTGTGTGTCAACAAAGTGATTGAGTTGGTGGTTTCACAGGCCATAGAACAAGTCTCCACTAAATACAAGCTCTTCACAGAGCGCCTCACTGCTGACTGCATTAGCGATCGCCTGATGGAAAAAATTTGGCCTGAAATTGAGCCGAAACATTTGGATCTGTCCCCCAAATGGCTGAAAAACATAGACAAGGCCATTCTCAAGGATCTTTGCAAAACACACAACTGCAAGGGAAAATATCTGATTTTCAATCTGAGGGAACAGCTTGATAGTATTACTGTCCCAACCTTCACCAAACACCTGTTGGCATTACCAACAAGAGTACTTAGTGTCTCTAAACACAGGGAAGAGTACCAGGAGGCTGTGAAAAATGTCACCAAAGATCTGGTAATGCACGCTATGAAGGGAGAAAATGAGGCAGCTACATGGAATGCAGGAACATCAGAGTTTATTGTACAGAGGCTTTCCCACAAGATCTGGAACAAAATTTTGTCCAAAAGCTACAAAATGTCCATGGAAAACATTGAACAACTCGGCCTGAAAGTAGCCAATGATCTCCGTGAAAAGTGGCCTTCTCCAATACTGTTAATGAGGTCAAGCAACCCAGTGGTTGACGAAGCGGTCGTCAGCATATTCAAAAAACATGCCAAGCTGAGGAGCCAAAATGTCATCTTGAGGGTTTTCTCATGAGCACGCTAAAATCGAACTGAAACGTGCACGTGATTATGTTACAAAACTCTTAAACTGGCGTCAAATATTCTTTTAATTCAGCAACCTAAATTACATTTTAAAACCCCAACTTCCTTCCCTCATCACTAACTGGCCGAGGCAGATGGCCACCCCTATCTCAGAGCCTGGTTCTGCCGGAGGTTTCTCTCTTTTAAAAGTGAGTTTTTCCTTCCCACTGTCGCCAATGTGCTTGCTCTAGGGGGTTAGTTTTTGTGCATTATTGTAGGGTCTTCACCTTACAATATAAAGCACCATGAGGGAAGTGTTGTTGGGGCTTGGCGCTGTTTCTTAGCTCAAAATGTCCAATTACAACAGGACATTTTGAGTTAAGAAACAGCGTCAAACCACAAATTAAAATTAAAAAATAAAATGAAAAAAAACAACTGTGACTTTGTGCTTTGTTTCATTTGCTGTATTCCTCAATATTGAACCCTTAACAATGGCCTATATTTGTGACTGTTTCTTTTGTAGTTTATTCCTATATGAATATTAAAAACTTGACTCAAAGTATTAAAAATGTATTTACATTGCTTTACAGAAAAAGGGAAAAATCATAGGACTGTGGGGGAAAGAGTGATTACCTCAGTTAAATAACCAGTGTTGACCAGTGTTGGTCAAGTTACTTGAAAAGGGTAATCAGTAACTAATTACTGATTACTTCCCCAAAAAAGTAATTCCGTTACTTTACTGATTACTTATTTTCAAAAGTAATTAATTACTTAGTTACTTAGTTACTTTTTAAAAACACGATTTACAACATGAAGAGGTGATAAAGCGATAGATCTTTCAGCCCAATTCTACTTTTTCTACATAATCCATCATACAAAATGTAATCAAATGGAAAAGTCTCTTTTTTTTAAACTTGTTTTATCAGTTTTAATCTTTTAACTTTATGCATCAAGCAAAAAATTTAATTATATGCAATATTCTCTGACTTGAATAAATTAGTTTAACATTTAAACCTATTTTCTGCACATTCCAGCACATAAAATAAAATATTTTTTGTGTTTACACTCACTCTTTCAAATAGATGCAAGTAAAACACAGCAGAAAATAAATAAAGTCAAAGACTCAGCGGTCCTGTTGCTCTATTTTCACCTGTAAAGCAGGACTGACTGCGGTAGGCGGAGGTTTACCCTTGTGCAGGTGTGCCGCGGTCAGTTGAAGAATCCGCGAGTTTCTCTGTGAATTTCCCATTATGTCATTGCGCACTCGGTGCTTGCTCGGAAGTTTAGGGGGTTTTTTTGCTGTTAAAAAGAAGTTTTCTTCCCAGGCACAATGGACGCTAATGTTTTTGTCACTTTTTATGGAATCAAACTCAAAGTAAGGTCAGTACTTCCACGCTTTAAACGCTGCACGCTCATACTCTCTCCCACAATCATATGTGATCCATTGTTGATCTGCACACAGCTGTTGTCAATGCCTCACTGTTGTCAGAAAAATCACGGTTTTAGTAACGCAGCGTTCCTACGGGAAAGTAACGGTAATCTAATTACCGTTTTTGCAATAGTAATCCCTTACTTTACTCGTTACTTGAAAAAAGTAATCAGATTACAGTAACGCATTACCCATCTCTGGTGTTGACTATATTAGGTTCAGCTTTAAGGACCTCTGCATGTCTCCAAATGGCTTTGAATGTCTTTGAAATGAGAATAATACAAATAGAAAAAAAGAAAAGTGGACATCTGAACATTTCCATTAAACTTTACATTTGTGAAAATGACATTGGTTGTATTTATGAGGTTTCTACACAACACTTAAGCTTTAAATAATGTGCATTATGTTTTTTGTTGTTGTTATTGTTTTGAACCACTCGAATGCAAATCTAAACTCTGACATGAATGTTTTCTCCTTTTTTACAAAAGATGTTAGTTGTGAGTTCAGCTCACATGTTGATTAATCGAAGAAATGAATATTTTAGACATCAAATCTCTGTTTGTTGAAAACTTTTTCATCTCTTCAGTGTAATTATTAAAGTATTAAATCACTTCTTTTTCTTCTATGATGTTTTGTGTCTTTATTTCCACATAAACTGATGAAGCAGTAGTGATGGACTGCCTGACAGATGAGGTCAGCAGGAGTCTCTGTGAACTGTGATGTTTGTTGATGACACTGTGATATGTAGTGAGAGTAGGGAGCAGGTGAGGTGGAGGTGTGCTCTGGAGAGAAGATACAGCTTCTCTGCAACTGTGAAAACTTTGACATGAAGTCAGAGGTTCAGGACCAAACCACAGTAACTCCAGTAGCTGAGTCTGCTGCAATAAACCATCTACAGATTACATCATCGGTTTCATGTCTCCTTGTTGTAAAATATGCCTGTGTGTAGACTCATTTAAGAACTGGGAAATGTTGATGCATGAGTCAAGTCTCAGTCTCCTGACTTACAATAACAAAAGTTTTCTTTCATTTGTTGTAACTGAATTTATTTGCTTCTTCTTGTGTGTGACAAAAATGCTGTTTTTCAGAGAAGCTGGTTATGTTTCATAATCGTTTGGCTCTCAGTCACAGAGGATTCATGGAAAACAAGAGAAACACACAGAGCTTCTACACAAAGTCAGTAAGAGTGTGTCCAGATTCCTGAACCATGATGTCCGCATGTTATGAATGTTCGTGGCAGTGCTCCATGGCTTATGTCATGTGCATGCTCACCATTTTTCCTTCAGCTGGATCCTGTGACAAGAGTTTATTACTCAAGCTAGGTCATGCAGATACTCTGTCAGTATCAGAACAGAGCAACCAGAAGTTAACTTTGACTTCTGCACGTCAGAACGTACAACATACGTTGTGCACTGCAATGAGGAAGCTGGTTTAGAGCTATTACTCCTGATCTGCATCATTTGACATCCACAGGAGTCATGCTATACCACAAATTTTAAATTTAGATCACAGGATTGTGTAGGATTAAGGACTTGGACTTGCATCCTGATTAACCACAGTTCCAGTCTCATATTACTCAGCCTAATGTGGACATAAAATCTCATCTGCACTGTCTGCTCTGGAGAAACATGACTGTATGAAATTGATGTTTGAGGGCTGAGAGGAAAGACTTCTTTGAAAGATATTTTAATGGATCTCTAAATAAAATAAGTGTGAAATTGGTGTAAAAAGCATGTTGACGAATGTGTTATTGTTTAAGGTAAAAGAGGAAAAAACCCGTATTATTGGTAAACCTGTTCAAAGAATATTGCACTGTTACTAGGCTGTACTTTATTGAATTGTAATACATTCACTAAATAAAGGTTAAACGAGCTGAAAGGATACCAAGCTTCCCTTGTTTTTTCAAATGTATGTGAGCTCTGTTTATTTTCTCTGTTTCACTTTTGTAATTTTTCCTTAGAAGAGACTAATAATTAAAGAGGAAACAAATATTCTTTTTACCCCAGGACTGATATACTGATCAAGAGCTGAGCATCAGCATAGAGCACTCAGGTGTGTGTTAACAGAATGTTACACCTCCCAGGAGAAAATTCATCCCAAAGCCAGATGGTGCAATGCTCAGAAAAACTACAAATCTCCCAACAGCTACACCTCAAACTCCACAGGCCTCTGCATGTTAAATATTAATGACAGTTGAATTAGAAAAGGGCTGCACAATTATTTTTTTCAATGGTTACCAGGAGAAAACCATTGTTCTCTTTCTCTGTGTATTTGCACAGCAGCAGATCTACAACAGAATGGCTGAAAAACAATTGAACGTTTGAATTGTCCAGCCATGAAGTCTAGATTCGATTTAATTTAAATGCTGTGGCAGAACCGTGAGAGAGCTGTGCACAAGAGAAACTTAGGATAACTTGATGATCCAAAGCAACATTGTGTGATGTAGAAGAGTGGGTCAAAATTCCTTCGCAATGATGTGAGAGACTGATAACGTCATATAGAAAACTCCCTCGCTGAAACACATTCAGTTCCATTTTCCCACACTTCTTACTACTTTCAGTATTGCGTTGTCATTCATGTTTGCGTGACGGAGGTCACACACATTGTGTGTAAAACAGCCACACGCCGGATGTTGCAACACAGACTTCAAAGCAGCTGACTGCTGTTTCTTATGGGCTCATCATGATTCACTCAGGTTAACAGCTGGATGTGGTACAGCTGTGACAACTGAAGCCATCCACATGACCCACCTCCCACGTGATCTTAATTCGGTCATTCCTGATCACTGTAGAATAAGGAGGGGATGTTTTTCTCATTATCATTTAATATTTTAATATGCCATTATTAGTTCATTAGAAGTATATAACCAGCTTTGCATTAAGCATAAATTGAAGTTTTTGATCTTACATTATTCTTTGCATTACAGTGATGGTGATAACTTTAGTTTGATCTTTTTTTACAGGTACCAGAATAATAACATGATTTTCCATTGCAGATGTAATCATGATCATTCCATACACATTGCAGTTTGTTGCACATTCTAGAGTTGTGCTCAAGGTAATTAAAGGTTAAAAGCTACAGCCAGCGCGAGTCTGGCTGATCTATGGAGGGCAAAGGCTTTGAGCTTGGAAGGCCGCACGCGCTTACACAGCACTTATAAGATGTCATTCTTGGTGATTTTGTGCTTAGTCATGTTTTAATATGTTTTAAGTAGAAGTAGCTGATCCAGCAATATTCATTTAATATTATATACTTGATTTAGAGCAATACACACTGATGGTCTTAATAAATGAAAGAGTCCTTGTAGTTGCCATGTTGTGTCTTAGCAGGGTACAGACGGTTCCAGGAGAGGGGGGCAGTTAGCGTCTGCCCTCGGGAAGGAGACAATGTTATTCTTTGTGTTAAATAAAATTGTCAACATTGATTGTATTACACCTGTCACTACGCATGAGGGGGCGTTCTAATACCCTGATTTCATAAAACTATGGTGATGTGTTTTTTGAGATGAGATCTGAGACTGTCTGCATCAGTGTCCATCTCCCACGTGTGTGATCATTAAATCATCGTTTGACTCAACCCGACCGGACCAGTGTTGTTATTGTGGGTTTTTCCTCTGGTGTCCATCTCCAATATTTTTGAACCATAACATCACCTTAGCTGGTGTCACCCATTGGGGCTTCCAGGCCCCACATCAGCACAAATGTTTCTTTATACTATACCATATTGCCTGTTGTATTGGGTGCAAAAAATTAGGGCTGGGCAATGTGAGGAAAATCTCAAATCAGAACATTTCTTTTTTGCTGTATCACGATATATGTAAATAACCTAAAGATTCAATGTATCGCCCACCCCTACTAGAAATACTTGTAAATATCTTCAAATACAGGAAGCTATCTGGGCAAAGCGATCTGGAACACGGAAAGTAGAATATCTAAACAAATGTAACCAGCTAACATCAAACACAGGTTATACTTTATTTATCTTCTGTGTTTTTTCACTACCGGTTTGTACACACATACAGAAAGACAGTACTATGACATCCACTTCAAACTGGGAAATGATGCTATGATACATAAGATTGAGACACACTATTCTAATCTACTATTGCATTCTTTGTAAATTTACAGCAAATGAAAGGAAGCACAAATTCAAAGGTTTTTTGTTTTTTTTAATTTGTTTTATTTTTTTAATTTCTGGTTTGGTGCTATTTCTTAACTCAAAATGTCCTGATGTAATTGGACATTTGAGTTAAGAAGCACCAAATTCCAACAACACTTCCCTCATGGTGCTTTATATTGTAAGGTGAAGACCCTACAATAATGCACAAAAACTAAGCCCCTAGAGCAAGCACATTGGCGACAGTGGGAAGGAAAAACTCACTTTTAAAAGAGAGAAACCTCCGGCAGAACCAGGCTCTGAGATGGGGGTGGCCATCTGCCTCGGCCAGTTAGTGATGAGGGAAGGAAGTTGGGGTTTTAAAATGTAATTTAGGTTGCTGAATTAAAAGAATATTTGACGCCAGTTTAAGAGTTTTGTAACATAATCACGTGCACGTTTCAGTTCGATTTTAGCGTGCTCATGAGAAAACCCTCAAGATGACATTTTGGCTCCTCAGCTTGGCATGTTTTTTGAATATGCTGACAACCGCTTCGTCAACCACTGGGTTGCTTGACCTCATTAACAGTATTGGAGAAGGCCACTTTTCACGGAGATCATTGGCTACTTTCAGGCCGAGTTGTTCAATGTTTTCCATGGACATTTTGTAGCTTTTGGACAAAATTTTGTTCCAGATCTTGTGGGAAAGCCTCTGTACAATAAACTCTGATGTTCCTGCATTCCATGTAGCTGCCTCATTTTCTCCCTTCATAGCGTGCATTACCAGATCTTTGGTGACATTTTTCACAGCCTCCTGGTACTCTTCCCTGTGTTTAGAGACACTAAGTACTCTTGTTGGTAATGCCAACAGGTGTTTGGTGAAGGCTGGGACAGTAATACTATCAAGCTGTTCCCTCAGATTGAAAATCAGATATTTTCCCTTGCAGTTGTGTCTTTTGCAAAGATCCTTGAGAATGGCCTTGTCTATGTTTTTCAGCCATTTGGGGGATAGATCCAAATGTTTCAGCTCAATTTCAGGCCAAATTTTTTCCATCAGGCGATCGCTAATGCAGTCAGCAGTGAGGCGCTCTGTGAAGAGCTTGTATTTAGTGGAGACTTGTTCTATGGCCTGTGAAACCACCAACTCAATCACTTTGTTGACACACAACTTTTCCCCACTCAGACAATCAGATGAGGACGACTCTGGGGTTGCCGTCTCCTGTGTTTCAGTCTGAGACTCTACTAATTCTTTTCTCTGCGTGTCCAGTTCTGTCTGCATTTCTGGTATGTTTGTCTCTGCCTGACTTTCTTTAATCTCGCTGGAGTCCTCACTCTGTGGCTGCAGAGCTTTCTTGTCCTCCTCCAGTTCTTTCTCTTCTTTCTCTGCATGCTGACATTTTGTGATGGCCTCTTTGACTTCTTCTGTTGTGTCCTTCACCACTTTCTGTTCTTCCAGGAGTTTCTTATTTTGTTCCTCCAGGACTTTTTTCTCCTGCTCCAGATTCTCTCTCAGTGTTTGTTCTTTCCACAGAGCATTCCACATAGTTTCTTTCAGATATCTTTCATGTTTCTGGAGCTGCGTGAACTTGGCAGACAGAGTGTCCTTCTCCTGTTTCAGCATCAGGATTTCGTTGTCCCTCTGCTGAAGCTGCTCTTTCAGACAGTTCATCTCAAGGTCAAGGTTGCTGACCTTTTCCTGATCTGAACACGTCTGTTGCTCTTTTTCTTTGGTGGCGCTGCTCACCTGCGGTTTGCGCGACACTGATTCGTCAGTGACTCCTGCAGCTTGGTTCTCATACAGCTCCAGCTTGGTGCGCATGTTTGAAATTTGAGTCATCATCTGTTTGATTTGCTGTCTGGCTCTACTTTCACCCTCTTTTAAAAGTTTGTTTTCAGTCAGAGAGTTTTGCAAGGCTTTCCTAACCAGCATGAGGTTGTCGAGTGCACTCTTTGGCAGAGTGAAGACAAATTCTGGTTTTCCTTCCTGATTGCTCATTTTTGATATTTAACTTTGAAACAAATTTAGCGTGTTACACTAAATAAGATATTCAGATGTGAATTCGATAATCAAATGTGAATCAGGGTTTGAAGTTGGCTGTAGCAGAACAAAAGTTCGTCTAGTGAATCGCTCGTGACTGTAAGTAAGAAACGTGCTTGACCAGTGTGCTGTTTCACCCCTATTTATAGAATTTTGGTGACTGTGATGTCATGGCCTCATTCTCTTTGCTTTGATGTTTGAAAATAGTTCCCGCCCATTGAAAATAGGTCCCGCCCACAGGCTCTCAGAATTTGTCAGTTAAATTCATACATTAAATTGAAATGTGTTTTTGTTTATTTTTAAATTTTAATTCATCCCTCTTCTAAATTTAACCTAAGCCCATTTTCAGAGCGCTGCGTGTTCATCACAGCCATAAATATGTTAGAAATGAAGAGATTTCACTGTGTTCAAGTACCAGATTTAGTGCTAATTTTATTCAGTCATCCAGGGTTTGTTTAGCTTGTTCAAATGTTTCAGGTGCTGTAGAACATCTGATTAGTATTGTTCATTAATGCTTGTTTCCTATTCCTGTTCAAAGTAATACTCTGCGCACGCAGCCAGTGAGAAAACGTCTAACGCTAGACCCGCCCCCGGGAGTCAAGCTGCTTGCATCTAATGTCTCTCAGTTACATAGTAAACAAAGCTTGCAAGGAATCATGAATCCAGCATCATTACTAAACATCTAACAGGTGCCAAAAAAAAAGAGCAACATTGAGCTGTTAACACTTCACAGCCTGCTCGTTAAACAGACAGTAGGGATCCAGTAGGACTGGACACAACATCAAGCCTCTTGGCTTCTGGTTTGATAACTTCACTCATTTAAAAAAAGAAAAATGCTGTAACACATCAGTGTGACATGTTTGCTTTCATCCTGCATCCAATTAAAACACAGAGAATATGTGTACTAGTTTTTTTTAAGGTGATCTTTTTATTTTTCAACAGCTTATTACTAATTACGGATTTTGGGGAATACTAAAAATCATGACACATCAGGAAAACAAAATCTTATAAAGGACGTGAAGCGATGTCACTGATGTTGTCACTGCTGATGTGACGCTATACCTTGTTTATGGTAGTACCTGACCTGCCATAAAGTTATGTTAACGCTGTGCTTTAGATTACAGCCAGGAGTGTGGCAGAGGAGAAATTTTGCACTTTCATATAAAATCCACTTTATTGTGTAATATTTTAATTGATTGTATTTGATGGCTTAGGCCCCAGGAAGACTAGCAACCACTGTTGTGGAAGCTAATGGAGTTCCTTATAAATAAGCAGACAAATAAACACTATTCTAATCTTATATTACATTCTTAGCAAATTTACAGCAAATGAAACAAAGCACAAAGTCACAGTTGTTTTTTTTTCATTTTATTTTTTAATTTTAATTTGTGGTTTGACGCTGTTTCTTAACTCAAAATGTCCTGTTGTAATTGGACATTTTGAGCTAAGAAACAGCGCCAAGCCCCAACAACACTTCCCTCATGGTGCTTTATATTGTAAGGTGAAGACCCTACAATAATGCACAAAAACTAACCCCCTAGAGCAAGCACATTGGCGACAGTGGGAAGGAAAAACTCACTTTTAAAAGAGAGAAACCTCCGGCAGAACCAGGCTCTGAGATGGGGGTGGCCATCTGCCTCGGCCAGTTAGTGATGAGGGAAGGAAGTTGGGGTTTTAAAATGTAATTTAGGTTGCTGAATTAAAAGAATATTTGACGCCAGTTTAAGAGTTTTGTAACATAATCACGTGCACGTTTCAGTTCGATTTTAGCGTGCTCATGAGAAAACCCTCAAGATGACATTTTGGCTCCTCAGCTTGGCATGTTTTTTGAATATGCTGACGACCGCTTCGTCAACCACTGGGTTGCTTGACCTCATTAACAGTATTGGAGAAGGCCACTTTTCACGGAGATCATTGGCTACTTTCAGGCCGAGTTGTTCAATGTTTTCCATGGACATTTTGTAGCTTTTGGACAAAATTTTGTTCCAGATCTTGTGGGAAAGCCTCTGTACAATAAACTCTGATGTTCCTGCATTCCATGTAGCTGCCTCATTTTCTCCCTTCATAGCGTGCATTACCAGATCTTTGGTGACATTTTTCACAGCCTCCTGGTACTCTTCCCTGTGTTTAGAGACACTAAGTACTCTTGTTGGTAATGCCAACAGGTGTTTGGTGAAGGTTGGGACAGTAATACTATCAAGCTGTTCCCTCAGATTGAAAATCAGATATTTTCCCTTGCAGTTATGTGTTTTGCAAAGATCCTTGAGAATGGCCTTGTCTATGTTTTTCAGCCATTTGGGGGATAGATCCAAATGTTTCGGCTCAATTTCAGGCCAAATTTTTTCCATCAGGCGATCGCTAATGCAGTCAGCAGTGAGGCGCTCTGTGAAGAGCTTGTATTTAGTGGAGACTTGTTCTATGGCCTGTGAAACCACCAACTCAATCACTTTGTTGACACACAACTTTTCCCCACTCAGACAATCAGATGAGGACGACTCTGGGGTTGCCGTCTCCTGTGTTTCAGTCTGAGACTCTACTAATTCTTTTCTCTGCGTGTCCAGTTCTGTCTGCATTTCTGGTATGTTTGTCTCTGCCTGACTTTCTTTAATCTCACTGGAGTCCTCACTCTGTGGCTGCAGAGCTTTCTTGTCCTCCTCCAGTTCTTTCTCTTCTTTCTCTGCATGCTGACATTTTGTGATGGCCTCTTTGACTTCTTCTGTTGTGTCCTTCACCACTTTCTGTTCTTCCAGGAGTTTCTTATTTTGTTCCTCCAGGACTTTTTTCTCCTGCTCCAGATTCTCTCTCAGTGTTTGTTCTTTCCACAGAGCATTCCACATAGTTTCTTTCAGATATCTTTCATGTTTCTGGAGCTGCGTGAACTTGGCAGACAGAGTGTCCTTCTCCTGTTTCAGCATCAGGATTTCGTTGTCCCTCTGCTGAAGCTGCTCTTTCAGACAGTTCATCTCAAGGTCAAGGTTGCTGACCTTTTCCTGATCTGAACACGTCTGTTGCTCTTTTTCTTTGGTGGCGCTGCTCACCTGCGGTTTGCGCGACACTGATTCGTCAGTGACTCCTGCAGCTTGGTTCTCATACAGCTCCAGCTTGGTGCGCATGTTTGAAATTTGAGTCATCATCTGTTTGATTTGCTGTCTGGCTCTACTTTCACCCTCTTTTAAAAGTTTGTTTTCAGTCAGAGAGTTTTGCAAGGCTTTCCTAACCAGCATGAGGTTGTCGAGTGCACTCTTTGGCAGAGTGAAGACAAATTCTGGTTTTCCTTCCTGATTGCTCATTTTTGATATTTAACTTTGAAACAAATTTAGCGTGTTACACTAAATAAGATATTCAGATGTGAATTCGATAATCAAATGTGAATCAGGGTTTGAAGTTGGCTGTAGCAGAACAAAAGTTCGTCTAGTGAATCGCTGACTGTAAGTAAGAAACGTGCTTGACCAGTGTGCTGTTTCACCCCTATTTATAGAATTTTGGTGACTGTGATGTCATGGCCTCATTCTCTTTGCTTTGATGTTTGAAAATAGTTCCCGCCCATTGAAAATAGGTCCCGCCCACAGGCTCTCAGAATTTGTCAGTTAAATTCATACATTAATTTGAAATGTGTTTTTGTTTATTTTTAAATTTTAATTCATCCCTCTTCTAAATTTAACCTAAGCCCATTTTCAGAGCGCTGCGTGTTCATCACAGCCATAAATATGTTAGAAATGAAGAGATTTCACTGTGTTCAAGTACCAGATTTAGTGCTAATTTTATTCAGTCATCCAGGGTTTGTTTAGCTTGTTCAAATGTTTCAGGTGCTGTAGAACATCTGATTAGTATTGTTCATTAATGCTTGTTTCCTATTCCTGTTCAAAGTAATACTCTGCGCACGCAGCCAGTGAGAAAACGTCTAACGCTAGACCCGCCCCCGGGAGTCAAGCTGCTTGCATCTAATGTCTCTCAGTTACATAGTAAACAAAGCTTGCAAGGAATCACGAATCCAGCATCATTACTAAACATCTAACAGGTGGCAAAAAAAGAGCAACATTGAGCTGTTAACACTTCACAGCCTGCTCGTTAAACAGACAGTAGGGATCCAGTAGGACTGGACACAACATCAAGCCTCTTGGCTTCTGGTTTGATAACTTCACTCATTTAAAAAAAGAAAAATGCTGTAACACATCAGTGTGACATGTTTGCTTTCATCCTGCATCCAATTAAAACACAGAGAATATGTGTACTAGGTTTTTTTAAGGTGATCTTTTTATTTTTCAACAGCTTATTACTAATTACGGATTTTGGGGAATACTAAAAATCATGACACATCAGGAAAAAAAAATCTTATAAAGGACGTGAAGCGATGTCACTGATGTTGTCACTGCTGATGTGACGCTATACCTTGTTTATGGTAGTACCTGAACTGCCATAAAGTTATGTTAACGCTGTGCTTTAGATTACAGCCAGGAGTGTGGCAGAGGAGGAATTTTGCACTTTCATATAAAATCCACTTTATTGTGTAATATTTTAATTGATTGTATTTGATGGCTTAGGCCCCAGGAAGACTAGCAACCACTCTTGTGGAAGCTAATGGAGTTCCTTATAAATAAGCAGACAAATAAACACTATTCTAATCTTATATTACATTCTTAGCAAATTTACAGCAAATGAAACAAAGCACAAAGTCACAGTTGTTTTTTTTCATTTAATTTTTTTATTTTAATTTGTGGTTTGACGCTGTTTCTTAACTCAAAATGTCCTGTTGTAATTGGACATTTTGAGCTAAGAAACAGCGCCAAGCCCCAACAACACTTCCCTCATGGTGCTTTATATTGTCAGATGAAGACCCTACAATATTGCACAAAAACTAACCCCCTAGAGCAAGCACATTGGCGACAGTGGGTTGCGACAGACCCTCATTAAACACTCACATTTTACAGCTTCACACGACTGTGGGTCAATATGAACGTGTCATGTGCCTGTTGCTTACGTCTAAGGTAGGAAGGATAATATTTAGTACAAGCGGGCGAACTGCGCTGATTTTTTTTTTTTTACTATGGAAAAAAATTATGTCTTCGTTTTTTGTGTTATATATTGAAATAAGATTACTTCTCTTGTGTTTAGAAAATAATGCAGTTTTTCTTAATCAATCTTAAAAGCAGCTATTTGCTGTTTTGCGTTGCATCCAGACCTACTGCTGCCTCCTTCCTTTGCCTCCGTGGGTGTCTTTATCTGAGCGTCCCTTTAGCCTCCACTACGACGCTCCTGGTAGCAACATTTAACTTTCAAGGCTGTTTACAATCAGACAAAAAGTCTCAGTTTTGAGCGCAATCAGCTCTTAGTTATTCTGACCTCACCACAGCGCCATCTGTTCAACACGACGTCTGTGTGCAGGCTCATGACCGTCATGTCACAGGTCATGAGAGAGATGCTGATTCATCACAGCCATAAATATGTTAAAAATGAAGATATTTCAGTGTGTTCAGGTACCAGATTTAGTGTTAATTTTATTCACTCATCCAGTGTTTGTTTAGCTCGTTCAAATGTAAAAAAACAAAACAAAACAAAACAAAAAAAAAACAACTTTGTTTACTTTAATCTTAGTTCAAAGTTCAGTACGTGTACTGGCCTAAAGATTCAGCATTATTTGTAATATATGAGGCATTTTATTACAAAAACCTGCGAGACAGTGTTTGAATCCACGTTTTTTCATGTTGTCGGCGAGTATCAAAAGTGAGGCTCAGTGTTTGTTGTTAAACTTTAACCTATTCCCTGCAATAAAAATACACATTTGTTAAAATTTTCTATTTGTTATTTGTCTGTTTTTACTAGATTTACTTTAGATTTTACTGTAAGCCATTAACTTCTGTGTGGAAATACCGTCAGTTAATGTTAAAGGGGCGGCTGTCAATAGCAGGCGTGTACGTGTGTGAAATACCTCGATGTGCCTTTAAGACGACCCTGCAAACATGGGCGGGTCAGACTGTAGGAGGTGTTTTTAAACGCTGAACTTTGGTCGTTGCTTTCGTTTGTGTCAGAACTGCTGCTTGAATCATAATCAGCTGTCAATGTTAACGTGTAGCTGTGTCAGAGACACGGGGGAACATGTCAGATACTCGGACCGAGTTTAAATACAACGGCTGGGACTTCTTCTTCACTTGTGTGGGCCTGCCGCTGTTCATGCTTGACGTCGTTTTGGATGTACTGGCTGCTGTGTCCTTTTATAAGGAAAGGGCCTACGTGTACCTCGGTGTGCTGGTGCTGTTTCTCCTGGGCTCGTCGCTGCTCACTCAGGCTTACAGCTGGCTTTGGTACAGCTATGACGAGTTTGAGAGGAAGACAAAGGTCGAGAAGCTGCCGTCCCCGAGGCAGCTCAAGCTGCTCCACGTATTTCAGCTGGGAATCTACTTCAGGTAGTTTTTTTTTTTTTTTTTTTTAAATAATAACTATAAGTGCAAAGTGCCTGTTTTTGTTTTTGAAGTAGGTGTAAGCAGGGAATACTTAAGAAGTTCAGCTTATCTAAGGGTGCCACCCTGACCGTCCCATACAGGAAATGCAGACTGACAATCTGCGGTTACTATACTACAATGTTGTGCAACTGACTGTCTGCTGTAATAAACTATCCACAGATTACATTTTTGGTTTCGTTTCGCCCTGCTTTAAATATGTCTGTGTGTAAACCCGTAGTTGAGACCTGGGAAATATCTGAAACATGAGTCATGCCTCAGTTTTCTGGTTTACAATAGCTGAGCTGATGAGGTAATGCAGCTCCTTCCTGTCTCCATGCTGAGTGGGTGAACCTGATATTATTTGGATTGTAGTTTTCTTCTCTCGTGCATGCTTCCTTAGAAATTCAATGCAGCATATTTGACGGGAGGATTCAGTCTAACTGGTTATGTTTCCTGTTTTGCAGGCATGCAGGAGTCCTGGAAATGGCCGTGCAAAGCTTCTACAAGAAGATCCCCGACCTTGAGAATGGTGCCAGCCGACATACGGGTTCCTCTGCAGATGAACAGGAGCCTGATTCCGAGAGCATAGCCGTGTCGTTGAACCACGATCTGAGCATGTTACGAATCATAGAGACGTTTGCAGAGAGCGCCCCGCAGCTCACTCTCATGCTCACCATCATTCTGCAGCAGGGCCATCCAGATCTTATTACAGGTGCAATTCTTAATGGACACGTGTTCTTTATATCTGTGTGCTTTTTTTGTTTCCTCTTCTTTTTTTTGTTTGTAAGTTCATTTATAACTTTATACAGTGGCTTGCAAAAGTATTCGGCCTCCTTTCCCACATTTTGTCACATTACAGCCACAAACAGGAATCAATTTTATTGGAATTCCACGTGAAAGACCAACACAAAGTGGTGTACATGTGAGAAGTGGAACGAAAATCATACATGATTCCAAACATTTTTTACAAATAAATAACTGCAAAGTTGGGTGTGCGTAATTAATCAGCCCCCGGAGTCAATACTTTGTAGAACCACCTTTTGCTGCAATTACAGCTGCCAGTCTTTTAGGGTTTGTCTCTACCAGCTTTGCACATCTAGAGACTGAAATCTTTGCCCATTCTTCTTTGCAAAACAGCTCCAGCTCAGTCAGATTGGATGGACAGCATTTGTGAACAGCAGTTTTCAGATCTTGCCACAGATTCTCGATTGGCTTTAGATCTGGACTTTGACTGGGCTATTCTAACACATGGATGTTTTGTTTTAAACCATTCCATTGTTGCCCTGGCTTTATGTTTAGGGTCGTTGTCCTGCTGGAAAGTTAACCTCTGCCCCAGTCTCAGATCTTTTGCAGACTCTAAGAGGTTTTCTTCCAAGATTGCCCTGTATTTGGCTCCATCCATCTTCCCATCAACTCTGACCAGCTTCCCTGTCCCTGCTGAAGAGAAGCATCCCCAGAGCATGATGCTGCCACCCCCATATTTGACAGTGGGGATGGTGTGTTCAGAGTGATGTGCAGTGTTAGTTTTCTGCCACACATAGCGTTTTGCATTTTGGCCAAAAAGTTCCATTTTGGTCTCATCTGACCAGAGCACCTTCTTCCACATGTTTGCTGTGTCCCCCACATGGCTTGTGGCAAACTGCAAACAGGACTTCTTATGGTTTTCTGTTAACAATGGCTTTCTTCTTGCCACTCTTCCATAAAGGCCAACTTTGTGCAGTGCATGACTAATAGTTGTCCTATGGACAGATTCCCCCACCTGAGCTGGAGATCTCTGCAGCTCATCCAGAGTCACCATGGGCCTCTTGGCTGCATTTCTGATCAGCGCTCTCCTTGTTCGGCCTGTGAGTTTAGGTGGACGGCCTTGTCTTGGTAGGTTTACAGTTGTGCCATACTCCTTCCATTTCTGAATGATGGCTTGAACAGTGCTCCGTGGGATGTTCAAGGCTTGGGAAATCTTTTTGTAGCCTAAGCCTGCTTTAAATTTCTCAATAACTTCATCCCTGACCTGTCTGGTGTGCTCTTTGGACTTCATGGTGTTGTTGCTCCCAATATTCTCTTAGACAACCTCTGAGGCCGTCACAGAGCAGCTGTATTTGTACTGACATTAGATCACACACAGGTGCACTCTGTTTAGTCATTAGCACTCATCAGGCATGTCTATGGGCAACTGGCTGCACTCAGACCAAAGGGGGCTGAATAATTACGCACACCCCACTCTGCAGTTATTTATTTGTAAAAACTGTTTGGAATCATGTATGATTTTTGTTCCACTTCTCACGTGTGCACCACTTTGTGTTGGTCTTTCACGTGGAATTCCAATAAAATTGATTCATGTTTGTGGCTGTAATGTGACAAAATGTGGGAAAGTTCAAGGGGGCCGAATACTTTTGCAAGCCACTGTATGTACAGGAGATAGTCAAAAACACATTTAAGCATTTAAAATCAGTTTTAAACCAACGTCAAGTGTCACAAACTGCAGTCAAAATCTCTTTCTTGTCAAACACATTTATTGCAACCAACTGTGAGCACCAATCTGATTTGATATATTAGAGTTCCAACAGCTTATGTTTCTGATGTAGAGAAACGACCACTAGTACCTTGGATTTTTGATCTCCTTTGCATAATTCATTGAGGGAAAACCTTTAACGGCTTCTAACCACGTGTGATATTGTCATTGTTGGAATTTTCCCCCTGGCTTCAGTAAATGCACTAATGTTATCTTACATTAAAAGTTTGGTGATTCTGAGGTGATCAGGTTGGAATACTTTCAAGATTTGTTCGTCTTCATACAGAATCACCTGGCTTAACAAGATTTCTCAGTCATTTCTGGACTTTCTAACGCTGCCTCTCGTTTCCCTCAGTGTTGAAGGCCGTCGGCTCGGCCTCGGCTATCGCCTTCACTGTGACGACCTATCATCGCTCCTTGCGCTCTTTCCTGCCTGACAAGAAGAAGCAGCAAATAACCTCATCAGTCATCTACTTCATCTGGAACCTGGTTCTCATCTCTTCTCGTCTCACTGCTCTCGCTCTTTTCGCCTCCGTGCTGCCCTGCTTCATCTTCGCCCACTTCATCTGCTCTTGGCTGGTTTTATTCTTCTTCGCTTGGCGATCCAAGACAGAGTTCATGGATAGTCCTTGTGGAGAATGGCTTTATCGAGCCACTGTTGGCCTCATTTGGTATTTCGACTGGTTTAATGTGGCCGAGGGGAAGACGCGGTACAGGACTGTGCTCTATCACGGGTATATGCTGACTGATATTTGCATCCTCTGTGCTGTGTGGTGCTGGAAGATGAGCACAGATCCTCCTGATTTTGTGATAGAGCCCACGTACGCTTTAATCACAGCTGTCTGTGTTGTTGTGGTTTACATCCTCGGTCTAATACTCAAAGTTATTTATTATAAGTTCTTCCACCCAAACCTTGACAGCGATGAGCAGCAATCTGTAGATCAGGTGGACTTCCGCATGATGAGCTCTGCAACAGAAGTCTCAGCACACTACAATAAAAGAATGAGGAAGCTGGCCAAGAATTTCTACTCATGACCTGCATCATTTGACATCCACAGGATGTGGAGGCTACAAAGAGACTCAGTCATGCAGATGTCATGAAACCAGCTACTTTTTAAAGCTAGATCATAAAGGCTGTGTGATATTGTGGATCACCTGCTTCCTAACCAATCACTCATACATTCTCACAAGGCATTACTCAACTTAGTTTGGAGAGAAATTCTTAAAAGCACTTTCTGCTCTTCATTAAGTGGTGCTACCATCTAACAAAACATTTCTAGACATCAGTCTTTTGTTTTCCTTTAAAAGGACAGGCTTTCAGGTCAGTAACATGCATGTTTGAAACTGTTATGGAGATCTTTTTGAAATATTATTGCACTGCTTTTTTAAAAAAAAAAAATTTTATTTTTATTTTTCTGAAGAATATAACGGTGTAAAAAAAACTAATTTAAAAAATATATTTTCTTTATTATAACAAAGCAATATTCTAACAATGTTGCACTATTGTAAACTGTACTTTACTCAAGTCTAAAGTACAAATGTTCTGTTTTACAGAATTAATGAGTTGCCTTAAAATCCCCAGACAGCCTCCATGGACCTGAAATCTTGATTTCTTGAGCAATAGAGCACCTCTCTCTCCTAATACAGATTTATTCTGGTTTAGATTTGAAACATGTGATAAGGCTGCCATTTTTGAATAATATAGATGGCTCAGTGTCAGACTGTTTTTCTACAGTGTTTGCCAAGATCACTTGGACTGATGTGGATATAACACAACGCATCTAAAATACGTTAAGGCTGCTACATGGTGAAAAGATGCCAATGCCTTCCGTTTGACTCCCAGTGTTGATGACCTTTACAATCAATAATGTAATTTTTTATTTTTTATGTTAAGCAAACTTGGATTTAAAAAGGTGTATGAAGCTACAAAACATATTTATGTCACATAGTGCCTACTTAAGTTTGTTTGATGTGTTTAAGTTAATTTATTAATCTATTGTAACAGAATTCCCAACTTTGGGATAAAGTATATTTTGTCTAATATTATTATTATTTATTATTATTATTATTAGTTTTAATGGAAATAAATCCTTGTATGACATGACTATTCTGCAGTGGGTTATTTATGATTATGTGGTCAATTTTTTTTTTTTTTTTTTTTTTTTTAAATGGCTGAAAAACATATATTAGGTTTAGAGCTATATGAAACAATAGTTTAAAGCTTTGTCGGTCACTTTCAGTTCTGTGTGCAAATGAATCCAAACAAAAGGAGACAAATGTTATTATAAATTAAACACACTTTTACCGAAAAGAAGAAACAAATTCTATTGTAACTTATTTTATATAATGAATACATTTTGATGTATGTTGGAACAAACAACACTTTATCTTAAATTGTAATTTCATTATTTTAGTTGTACAAAATACTATTGAGTTGTGCTCTTATATTAGAGATTATGTATCGGAATTTCAGGAGTGCGACCACGCCTCCAAACACGCTCCTTCCGGTTGTCATCTATATATGTTCCCCCAGTTCTGCAAGCTGTTCATTCTCGTTTACGTGCCCCACCCTCCCTCCTTGGGGATCTACCAGGCTAAGTTCATGTCCAAGCACTCACCTTTACCTACGCTGTCAAACCTAAAATGAGGATGTGGACCCAGCTAGTGAATTTCAAAATATAATAATACAAGTTATCGTCCTTTTCTATTTCTTATTTGTGCATTTAAAACAATCGGGTCCTGAGAAAGTAAGTGTGTTATTGTAACACATTGACTGAGCAGCGAGGGGGCGCTGTTAAGTCATCTCAACCAAAGGGGATGACGTGCTGCACTCTGATCTTGACAGTGGTAGTAGCGCACTACACTGATGGAACAGTACAAATGCACCATAACTGACTTTGACAGGTTGATTCTTTTCAGCTGGTACAGGAAGTGCATCGTCTGTGCCTTCCTGATGAAGTAGATGATGTTTAGCTCCCACTTTTAGGTCCTGGGAGATTATGTTTTCAAGGAAGTGGAAGGACCTCACTGTCTCCACGGGGCAGGCCTGCAGGGTCTGTGTTATGATCTACTTAAAACTCCAAATATGCAGCTAGAGTCCTTTTGCAAAAAAAAAAAAAGCAAACAAAACATAAACAGTAAAAATTTAAGTTATGCAACAAAAAAAAAGTAAACTTGGTAACGGACTAAAAGAATAATTCATTCAAAAAATGTATGCAACAAGTAATGCATGTTTGATCAGGATCTTATCAGCTGCTGTTCTTTCTCACATGTTGCACACACATGAATGAGTCTGCTTTAGGTCTGCTCTCAATACTGGAGTTAGGGAGCTGCATGGACAGAGGGTGTAGTGCAAAGGATGCTGGGCTGTCTGCTGAGATTCCTGCACCTGTAGAAACATTGTGTTTACAAGCAAATGAAATGAAAGCACTGATTCGTTTGGCAGCTGCACTGTACTCCCTTACAGAGGTGCAGTAGTTAGCCTCATAGTGAAGTAGTATCAGGTTCAAATCAAGGCCGAGACCTTTCTATGTTTGGTTCACGTTCTCCTCTACAGGTACTCTGGTTTCCTCCCATAGTCCAAACACATGCTCCGTTAGGCTAAGTGGGAATTCTGACATGGCCATGGCTGTTAATGGTTATCTGCTCTCTGTGTCGCAACAGGCTGACAACCTGCCCAGGTTCTATCTTGCTTCTCACCCAACCACAGCTGTGATAACCTCCACCAGCTATGAACCTAGTTTTTAAGTGTTTTCTGGTCATGTCTCCATTTTCTTGTATTCAATAGGTGGCTGATGACATTTGACGTTTCACGTAAACGGATGCAAATTGTTTTGTTTAGACAATAGTGGCTCGTTTTTATGCACGAATACCTGCTGTCATAAGCATGCTTACAGAGAAACTCAACTCAGCATATTTGGCAAGTAGTTAAAGTGGAACTGGTTATGTTTCATGTTGTTCTGGTTTTCAGAGATGCAGGAATACTAAAGAGGTTTGTACAAATCCTCACCACTGACTTTTCTGATCTGGGTGCCACACTGACAGTCACTATCATTCTGCAGATTGGTGCAGATTTTGTGATAGGTTCAGTTTCTTTTTCAATTTCAGGCCATTTTCATTTAGAGAAGATTCCTGATTCCAACTTGTCACAATGTCTTGGGATGTGCACCAAGAATAATAATACTCTTTCATGAGAAAATGTGATTTTATATGGTCAAAGGAGCTTGTAATGAAAAGCGTCTGGACTTGTTTAAGTTGCTTGTACTCTGGGGCCTCTGGATATCTGGGGCCTGGATCTCCTCCATACCTGCTTCATACCCTGGTGGACGGGGCTGTGGCTCCCCACACTCCCTAGCAGATCGTTACATGGAGAAACCTTTGGAATACAAGCATGCTGATCCACACAGGTGTACACACGGGTGTTCACAGACGCGGACTACACCTTTCTTGGTTGCTGCCTCAAAGCACATTGTGCGCTGTCTATCTTGCGTGCTGCACAATATCGTTTATTATTTAGTAAATATTGATATCTATGACTAGCTAGTTTATTGTGATGGTGCTGTTTTTTTATTATGTTGCTCTTTGTTGTTTGCTTTCTCTTCTGTTTTTTTCTCCATACAGGTGACCCAGGTGTTTTTTTTTTTTTTTCTTTCTTCCCCCCCTTCTCACCGTCTCTTCTCCCCTCTGGTTTTCTTTCTCTCCCTCTCTTTCTTTCATTCTTTCTCCCTGTCCTGTCCCGTTTGTAGCAACTGAAAATAAAATAAATACATAATTATAATAAAGGTCAATCAAATGGACCAATATGGCAAGGCCATGATGATCCACTTGGTAAAATAAATCCGCTTGGCATCTTTCTTGGCCTTAAGACAACAATTCTGATGGCTAAAGATCCAAACAGGACACAAAAACAAAAAAAAAAGTTGCTTGAAGATGTTTCACCTCTCATCCGAGAAGCTTCCTCAGTTCTAAGGTCAAATGGTGGAGAGTCCCAGATTTAAACCTAGTGGGAGTATCCCCCCAAAGGGGGACAAAAGGACCCCCTGATGATCCTCAAATCGCCTGAGCCAAGGTGTGAAAATGGGTGTGGTTCCCAATCAGCCAGAGTTTTGGGTGATCTCATTGTGAAACCTGGCCCCACCCTATCATGTGATTTCCTGAGGTCAGACGACCCAGGATGTGAGTGGGCATTAAGGCGTTACTAAGTAACGCGTTACTATAATTAAATTACTTTTCCACTGAAAAAGTAGTGTAACTGATTACTGTTCATTTTTAGGTATTTTAATTACAGTTACTTACAATGTACTTGCGTTACATTGTAAAATAATTAGACACGCTGAATATCATTATTTAATTTCAATAATTTGTCTTCTAAACGTAGAAGTAAACTCTGCCGCTTTAACATCACTGTAGTGCAGCTGCACGTCATTTCGCGCCAGTTTGCTGCATAGTTGTATTCTAAAGCGGAAGATGTCGGACTCGGGCTGAAGCGAGTGGCTGTTTTATGAAATGGACATATTCCCGTCTCTTCACTTTTCTGAAACAAGCAGACAAGAATATTACAGTAATATGTAAGCCATGTCCTGGGGAGAAAAAACTATCGGCCGTTGTTAATAGCACGAGTAATCTTCTGAAGCGCCTGACACGAGAGCATAGACGAACACTTCTGAGTGATCCTTGTTCATCATCCATGGATAACACTGCGGCAACTCCTGCTAAGCAGGCAAAACTTGATTTTACTTCAGCAGCACAGAAAGCGTCTGAAGGTGAGCTTAAAAAATGATTGCAGGCGGATGCTACCGCTGCATACTGAGTCTCCGTCTTTAAAAAAAGTTATTTATTATTTAAAGAGTTGAATTTCTATTGTTTGTCTAATCAAGGTTTATAGGGATTTTAAAAAGTATTTAGTTAAATTACTTATTGAGTAATTAAGTTACTTTTCTGACACAGTAATTAGATAAGTATTTTAAATACAATATTGACTAAGTAATTAGTAATTAATTACTTTTTTAAAGTAACTTACCCAACACTGATTGGCATCCTCGAAAGAGTGTCCTTTATCCTTAAGATGCAGATGGACTGCTGAGTCTTGTCCTGTGGAGGTGGCTCTTCTGTGTTGTGCCATGCGCTTGTGAAGTGGCTGTTTGGTCTCTCCAATGTAGAGGTCTGGGCATTCCTCGCTGCACTGTACAGCATACACCATGTTGTTAAGCTTGTGTTTTGGAGTTTTGTCTTTGGGATGAACCAGTTTCTGTCTGAGTGTGTTGCTGGGTCTGAAATACACTGGGATGTCATGCTTGGAGAAAACTCTCCTGAGTTTTTCTGATACACCAGCTACATAGGGGATGACAATGTTGTTGCGTCTGTCTTTCTTATCCTCCCTCGCTGGTGTCTGATCTTCTTTTCTGTGCCTCTTTGCTGACTTTATGAACGCCCAATTAGGATAACCGCATGTTTTGAGTGCTTCCTTTACATGCGTGTGTTCCTTCTTTGTTCCTTCAGGCTTAGAGGGAACATTTTCTGCCTGGTGGTGTAGGGTCCTAATTACCGTATGTTCACATTCTGGACAGAGAGGACAGATGGTTTGAAAGAGGAGTGAAAGAAGCCATCTATGTCCACTGTGAGTGACCATCTTTGAACAGAGGCGGGGGTTTACGACACCAACTGTCTGCCATCTATAATCCAGTTTTGAGTTCCCTCCCTCCCTCCCTCCTGGGTCGTCTGACCTCAGGAATTCGTATGATAAGGTGGGGCCAGGTTTCACAACGAGCTCACCCAAAACCCTGGCTGATTGGGACCCACACCCATTTTCACACCTTGGCTCAGGTGATTTGAGGATTATCAGGGGGTCCTTTTGTCCCCCTTTGGGGGGATACTCCCACTAGGTTTAAATCTGGGACTCCCCATCATTTGACCTTAGAACTGAGGAAGCTTCTCGGATGAGAGGTGAAACATCTTCAAGCAACTTAAACAAGTCCAGACGCTTTTCTTTGCAAGCTCCTTTGACTATGATGACCTGGATGACTGAGAACCTTCACAGATGTGATTTTATTTGCAATTTTGGTCAACTTCCTTTAAAAAAATGGGCCAATACTTGCAGGCTTTTGCAATTAAAGTACAAGTACAGCACTTTCAAATCTAAACATTTATTTTGCATTTAAATGCATTTCTATTAAATGTGAACATAATAATATTTATAACAGATAAGTTGTGTTAAAACTCTCTGACTGTGATCAGTTGCAGATCTTTTTTTTTTTTTTTTTACAAGTTCTACTGATTTTTCAATGGAAATACCACAGCATTGTTAAATGGAAACCTTTCAGTAGGAGGAGTCTACATGTATGGAATATGCCGATACATCTTTAAGACGCTACTGAAAAAAAATGGGTGGATCAGTTTCTAGGAGGTTTTTTTTAAAACCAAAGTTTGGTTCTCACTGTCAGTCATTCACAGGTTATATGTGAGTTGTAATCAGCTGTCAGTTATAAGATGCAGCTGTGTTAGAAGCAGGCAGCGGGACAGAGAACATGTCAGACACTCAGGGTGAGTCTAAATACTCCTGCTGGGATTTTCTCATCACTTGCGTGGGCCTGCCCTTGTTTCTGACTGACATAGGACTGGATATATGGGCCGCTGTTATCTTCTACCAAGAAAAGGCATACGCCTGCCTCGGTGTTCTGCTGCTGCTACTTGTGGGGTCAACACTGCTGGCTCAGGCTTACAGCTGGCTTTGGTACAGCTATGACCAGTTTAAGATGAAGACAAAGGTTGAAGGCCTGCCTACCCAGAGGCAGCTCACGGTTCTGCACGTTTGTCAGCTCGGAGTTTACGTCAGGTAGTATTAAAACAATAATAATGTGTGTAAAGGCTGAGGCTTGTGTGGGAAGCTTAAATTTATTTGCCTGTTTCTAGACAGGTGCAGTTTTTTGTAGAGTAATTCATAGGAAACACAAGCTGAACCATTAAGTGTTGTGCAGCTGAACTGTACTCCACTACAGTGGTGCACATAGTATATACAGTAACTCCAGCAAGCATCAGTCTGCTGCATTAAGTAATCTACACATTATATCATCTGTTTCATTCACAATTTTTTTTTGCAATATTTCTGTGTTTAAATCAACTGTTGTGAACATGAGAATGTTAGAAACACAAGCTGTTTCCTTGGTTTCAGAAGATAAACTGAGAACACATTTTATTTCCTTCATCAGAAGTGGGTAAACTGGTTTCATTTGCTCCTTTTCACGCAATGAATACCTGCTGGCTCACAAGAATGGTTCCAGAGAAATTAATCTCAGTGTAGCTAGAAGGAGGATTCGGTCTGACTGGTTATGCTTCATATTTTTCTGTTTCTCAGGCATGCAGGAGTCCTGGAAATGGCAGTACAAAGCATGTACAATAGGCTCCCTGACCCTGAGAAAGGTGCCCTTAAGCCAGGAGAACAGAAACCTAAGACTGAGGACATTACCGTGTCCTTGACCCACGATCTAAGCATGTTACGGATCATAGAGACATTTTCAGAGAGCGCCCCTCAGCTCACGCTCATGCTCACCATCATTCTGCAGACGGGCCACCTGGATCCTGTGACAGGTGCAGTTTTACATTTTTACACAAAAATGTATTTTTGAAATCTGTCAAAAAAATTTCACATCTAGAATGGACTGAATTCACTGAACTGAACCCATGTTTTTAAACATGGCAGGTGCAGGAGTTTTTTCATTCATGTATAGTCTGGTATGTTTGAGAAAACAGTGAGAGTCACTGTGTTCTTAATGATTTAAGTGAATGCTGAGGTCCTGAAGTAGAAACACCTATAGGAATATCAATTCTTTAAGGGTAAATTCAATAAGGCGAGATCTCTTGGAAGAATTTAACAGGATTTTTTGAGATAGAGAAATTAACGGATTAGGTAATTAGACTCCAATGACCCCTCATGGCAGAACTGGGTCTCAGCAGTTATAGGATTTAGGACAGGGATGGTGATGATGGTGAAGACAGAGGCTTGCATAGAGGTCTGGCTGAGGTGTCTGAGGTGGATGAGGGGAGGAGGTGGATTGCATGAAAAAGAATCTGAAAGGGAGAGTGACACAGAGCACAGATTAAACCATGCAAAGCGGAAGCTGATTGGCTCAAAGAAGGCGGGCGAGAAGACGTTTGGACTAGAGTAATGATGTTAGTGTGTCCCATGTGATGACATGATTATAAAATCAATAGCCAACCTGAGATTTCAGCACATTGTGCTAAGTTGAACCGGTCGATCCTTCCAGTAACACTTCTACAGATTTTAATTTCATGTCGTTGCTTGTGTGAACATTCAAGTTCCCCAGTAGGACAAGAGAGTTCCCGACCAGCGTACTTTCAGCAACCAGCCCAGACACTCCAAGATTGTCAGGTACACTGAACTGTTATTTGACACATGTGGCAACTGTCAGCACCTGTTCCCTGAACTGAAGGCACAGGGAAGCAACCCTCTCATCCACTTTGGAAAACCGCAATGGAAAGTCACCAAGCCAGAGGAGATACGAATATATCCACCCCTGAGCGCCACCTGTCACTGTGAGCAACTCCAGATAGGAACATTGTCTATCCCCTCTCCAGACCCCAAAAAAATTACAACACAATTACAAAGAATTGGTAACGAATGTCACAGTTACTGATCAGGAATAACTATCAAAAAGTATAGATCAATCAAATAATTTTGCCTTCATTCTAAAACATATTCACGGCTCCTACATTAGCCTCTAATTATTAGTCTGTTATACATAATAATTTTTTACATTATCCAAATTCATAGGAGATGTGACAATTAAAATATTTAAAATACATATATCAACTTTCACTTCCTGCACATATGTCGTCCTCTTTCTTCCGTCTTCCATGTGGCAAGTCCATAAAGGTCAAATAAATCATAGATAATCTGTCAGAGTCTGTCTGTCACAATCAGAGTCAAGGTTAAGTTCAAAGTGTCACTCCTCATCCTGCTTCAGCTTCCTGCAGCAGGCAAATCTTCATTATTGCCCAATGCAGGCAGCTGCTCTTTGTTTTGATGTGCACCGCACATCCAGTATCTCAGAAAATTAAAAATTAAAATTATTCATTAAATATACTAAAGTCTGCTGATTCTGAGTAGACATATCCAAATTTGATAGATTTTTATTTGGAATGAACCACTTTTTCAGTGTTTGTCATTTGCATCTTGCTGGTTCTGACACTGTCTCTTGTTCCCTTCAGTGTTGAAGGCTGTTGGTTCAGCTTCAGCTATCGCCTTCACTGTGACAGCCTACCATCGCTCGCTGCGCTCTTTCCTGCCTGAAAAGGAGAAGCAGCAAATAACCTCATCAGTCATCTACTTCACCTGGAACCTGGTTCTCATCTCTTCCCGTCTCACTGCTCTCGCTCTTTTCGCCTCCGTGCTGCCCTGCTTCATCTTCGCCCACTTCATCTGCTCTTGGCTGGTTTTATTCTTCTTCGCTTGGCGATCCAAGACAGAGTTCATGGAAAGTCCTTGTGGAGAATGGCTTTATCGAGCCACTGTTGGCCTCATTTGGTATTTTAACTGGTTTAGTGTGGTGGAGGGGAAGACGCGGTACAGGACTGCGCTCTATCACGGGTATATACTGACTGATATTTGCATCCTCTGTGCTGTGTGGTGCTGGAAGATGAGCACAGATCCTCCTGATTTTGTGATAGAGCCCATGCACGCTTTAATCACAGCCGCCTGTATTGTTGCAGTTTACGTCCTCGGTCTAATACTTAAAGCTATTTATTATAAACTTTTCCATCCAAACCTTGACAAAAATAAGATTAAAGGGACCAGCAGAGAGCAGCAACCTGTAAATGAGCCAAATATGGGTGATGAACCGGACGCATTTATGTTTAGAGCCAAAGCAGCCCCCTCCCCACCACCACAACCATGTTGTAATAAAAGAATGAGGAAGCTGGCTGAGAGCTTCTACTGCTAACCTGTTTCACTTTCACAGGAAGCTATAAAGAGACCGAGTCATCACAGGGCTGTGTGTGATTAAGGACTCTAACCTTCTGCATGATTAACCACATATACAGTCGGCTCCGGTTTATGATTTCTGCTCGCTATTAACTGGTTCTACTGTCTAACAAAGCATTCAAAACGCCATTCAAAGTTGGTTTTCCCTACCTTTAATCTTCAGGTCTGTAATGTTCTTGTATGAAATAGTTATCTTTTGCTGTGAAGACATGTTCTTCCATGAGTTTCCAGTGGCTGTTCAGTCTTAAAGAATATAGTCGTGATTTTTAATTAAAATATTTTATGATCATTTAAAATACAAAAAACATTTCATAAATAATATTTCAGCCCTATGACAGCTGGGATAGGCTCCAGCGCCCCCCGCGACCCTGAAAAGGATAAGCGGAAGCGAATGGATGGATTTCAGCTTCCAGAAAAGGAAGCAACGATATTTCCTGTTTTTTTAAAAAAAAAAAAAAATCTATGTATATAATTTGTTTTTTCTGTCATCATGTCATTGTGTAAATTTCTAATTGAATTTGAAATCTACTCAGTTTTTAAGATGTCTTTAATTATGAAAAACAGCAGATTTTTTAAAGTTTTTATGCAGATTTTACTCTAAAGTTCCAAGATAACTATCTAATTAATTTAGGTGCTCCTATTGAGACTTCTTAGCACCAAGATTTGTTTGATATATAACCCTCAAGATGTTTTGTTTACGTTGATATGTTTTTGTCAAACTCTTTTCAGCTCTTTCAGTGCACGTTTTCAGCAGTGATCAGCCTCATCTCAGTCTTCCATCAACATGCTATCAGGGTTTAAAGCCACATTTTAATGAATAATTTGCTTAAGGCATATTTAGAAACACACCATATGAAGGTTCTTTGTTATAAATGTTTATATTTGATATTTTATTTGTAATAGTTGATTACACTTGCCTCTTGCCTAATTTCATGCTTGTTTAAAATTCAGGCGCTGCTGACATATAATCAGTTTTGTGTTCTTAGTATCAGCCTGAGCGTGTGCAGAGAGGCTGTTGTGTTAGATGCAGGCTTCTTTCTTTATTAGGATTTTATTCTGGTTTTTCTTTCCTGACAAACCTCACATGAACTTGTGTCTGCTCCTGGTGTCAAAGCAAAATCATTCCTGTTATAACTACAACACAAAATTCTACATAATCATCTCATGGTGGGTAAAAGTCCTTTGAAAAACTCCTGAGAATCGACTCCAAACGTTTATCGTTTCCATGTTTGGAGCCCCACCTCTGATAAATTGGTCAGCAAATCTTATCACAAGGTTTTGATGGGAAATGGACAAACTGAACCAATCAGTGAGGCAACAATCTCCTTTGTGACATAAAAGTACTTCCCCGTCTTATCACCCTGACACATTTTCACCTCTAAAGCTCCCAGGCTTCAACAATTCGTTAAATCAAGCAAGTTTCTTATTTGTTACAAAGAAAGAAAGAAAATATATCACACATGGAATTTTATGACAGAAAATAGCCTTATTACCTTAAAAACTTTAGGAAATGATCTGTGTGGTCTGTCTGAATACAACTGAGATGTTTTTCATATGGATTAATCTTCCATCAGAAACCAAAACTTGTTCTTTCTACACTGCAACAATTCTTATGAAGAACTCCAATGAAAACCTTTTGAAAGTTGTAAGTTGTATTCATACTAAATATGTTGTGAATATTTTCTGTGGTTTACATTTGTAATTCAGTTTCTTCTCAAACAGTTTTTCATATGAAATAAAAAATACAAACTGAGTCTGAAACTTTAAAACATATATTTATATTATATTTAAATCTTACAGAGGTGTTGGGAGTAAACAGTGACTATTCTCATTAAATAATTAGCAATAATTTTTATGATAGTGTTCAATTTTCAGGGTCTCTTCACTCCTAATGGCCTCACATATCTTATTTTGTACATTAGCATGTTTACCATGGAAAAAGGAACAAATAAATTCCACTGAGTATTACATGATCATTATGAACTATTATTATGTATTATTTAGAGCTATGATATATATTTCAATAGACACTTAAGACCAAGTAAAAAGTGAACATGCTGAACGGATGCAAAGGTCTCTTAGTTTTCTACAGTTTTGCTTATTTTTTCTTGGATTCACACTTTGTTAAAGCTGCTTTTTATATTTTGATCTACAATAAAAACACCACAAATCAGGGATTCTGATTGTTTAAGTGATACTGAATGTTTTACACAAAAGGAAAAAAGAAACTCTTCTTCAAAAGCTGAAACACATCAGACTGTTGAGAAGAATATGAGCGTATGTTACAAACCTTCATCACGTTCCCTCAACTGAAACACATTTCTTTAAACTCTGAGCCGCTGTGCATGTAGAGTGTTCATGGAGACCTTACAGATGCAGTGCAGAATTGACTACACTAAGATAACACTTAATGACAATGCAGATGATATTTCCAGTTAAGGATACGGACGATCACCAGGTGGTGATCATATGTCAACTGATCACCACCTGGTGGTGAGTTGGATCAGGTGGCGGGGGAAGACGCTGGACAGACCTGGTGCACCTAAACGCGTAGTGAGGGTGTGCTGGGAACGTCTAGCAGAGGCCCCAGTCCGCGAGATCTTCAACGCACACCTCCGGCAGAGCTTCAACAGCATTCCAAGGGGGACTGGGGACATTGAGTCCGAATGGACCATGTTCAGCGTCTCCATTGCCGAAGCTGCTGCATTGAGCTGCGGCCGCAAGGTGGTTGGTGCCTGCCGTGGTGGTAATCCCCGAACCAAATGGTGGACACCAGAGGTGAAGGGAGCCACTAGGCTGAAGAAGGAGTCCTATCGGGCTTGGTTAGCCTGTGGGACTCCGGAAGCAGCCGACAGGTATCGACAGGCCAAGCGGAATGCGGCTCGGGCAGTGGCTGAAGCAAAAACTCGGGTGTGGGAGGAGTTCGGAGAGGCCATGGAAAAAGACTTTCGGACTGCCTCGAAGAGATTCTGGCAAACCGTCAGACGTCTCAGGAGGGGAAAGCGGTGCTCTACCTGCACTGTGTATAGTGCTGGCGGAGCGCTGCTGACTTTGACTGAGAAAATTGTCAGGCGGTGGAAAGAATACTTCGAGGACCTCCTTAATCCCACTGACACGTCTTCCGAGGAGGAAGCAGAGTCTGGGGATGAGGGGAATGACCCGCCAATTTCTGGGGGCGAGGTCACTGAGGCAGTTAAACAACTCCTTGGTGGCAGAGCCCCTGGTGTTGATGAGGTCTGCCCCGAGTTCCTGAAGGCTTTGGACGTTGTAGGGCTGTCCTGGTTGACACGCCTCTGCAATGTTGCGTGGAGATCAGGGGCAGTACCTGTGGACTGGCAGACCGGGGTGGTGGTCCCCATCTTTAAGAAAGGGGACCGGAGGGTGTGTTCCAACTACAGGGGGATCACACTCCTCAGCCTCCCTGGGAAAGTCTATGCCAGGGTGCTGGAAAGGAGAGTTCGTCCGCTAGTCGAACCTCGGATACAGGAGGAACAATGCGGTTTCCGTCCTGGTCGCGGAACACTGGACCAGCTCTTTATCCTCTCCAGGATACTTGAGGGTGCATGGGAGTTTGCCCAACCAGTCTACATGTGTTTTGTGGACTTGGAGAAGGCATTCGACCGTGTCCCTCGGGGTGTCCTGTGGGAGGTGTTGCGGGAATATGGGGTGTCTGGCCCATTGCTACGGGCCATTCGATCCCTATACAACCGTTGCAAGAGCTTGGTTCGCATTGCCGGCAATAAGTCGGACTCATTCCCGGTGGGTGATGGGCTCCGCCAGGGCTGCCCTTTGTCACCGGTTCTGTTCATAATTTTTATGGACAGGATTTCTAGGCGCAGCCAAGTGGCGGAGGGCTTTCGCTTTGTTGGCCTCAGAATCTCATCTCTGATTTTTGCAGATGATGTGGTTCTGTTGGCTTCATCGGGTGAGGGCCTCCAGCTCGCACTGGAACGGTTCGCAGCCGAGTGTGAAGCAGCGGGAATGAGGATCAGCACCTCCAAATCTGAGGCCATGGTTCTCAGCCGGAAAAGGGTGGAGTGCCCACTCCGGGTCGGGGATGAGTTCCTGCCCCAAGTGGAGGAGTTCAAGTATCTCGGGGTCTTGTTCGCGAGTGATGGGAGAAGGGAGCCGGAGATCGACAGACGGATTGGGGCTGCAGCTGCAGTAATGCGGACGCTGCACCGGTCCGTCGTGGTGAAGAGGGAGCTGAGTGTAAAAGCGAAGCTCTCAATTTACCGGTCGATCTACGTCCCTACCCTCACCTATGGCCACGAGCTGTGGGTAGTGACCGAAAGAACGAGATCGCGGATACAAGCGGCAGAAATGAGCTTCCTCCGAAGGGTGGCTGGCCTCTCCCTTAGAGATAGGGTGAGAAGTTCGGCCATCCGGGAGGGGCTCAGAGTAGAGCAGCTGCTGCTCCACATCGAAAGGAGCCAGCTGAGGTGGTTCGGGCATCTGACAAGGATGCCCCCTGGGCGCCTCCTGGGTGAGGTGTTCCAGGCATGTCCCACCAGGAGGAGGCCCCGGGGCAGACCCAGGACACGCTGGAGAGATTATATCTCTCGGCTGGCCTGGGAACGCCTTGGTATTCCCCCGGATAAGCTGGAGGAGGTGGCTGGGGAGGTCTGGGCCTCTTTGCTTAGGCTGCTGCCCCCGCGACCCGGCCCCGGACAAAGCGGATGAGGATGGATGGATGGATGGATGGATGGATGGCATACGGACGATGGTTAAAAACACAACATAGATATGCACACAGTGACACAAACAAAGCTACACAGAAAAATATTTAAATAACAAGCAGAAACGTATTGCACTGTCATATTTCTTTGTCTTGTGTGCACAAGTGTGGACTGTCATATGGATTAGTGATGATCACTTAAAGTAACTGCGAAGTTTTATAAAGTGATCTCTAAATTCTCATATATTTCAGTTTTGACTGTAGTTTTCTGTAAATGTAACAACTTTCATAAAAAAAATTTAAATCAAAAAAACACTATCCTGATCCTGATCCCAACCAGCTAGGACACTCTTATCATTTGATAAATGATTTGATAAACAATTATTGGTTATTTAATAAACCAAATAATTTATGCTTTTATCAGGTGTCTGTGACTTTTCTCAGACAAGAATTATGTTTAGTTTCAAATGAAAGCAGTAAAAAAGTTTCATGGTTTAGGAAACTGAGCACTAAAGTTCACAGGAAAAAAAGCTGTTTTAATAAATTAACTATGTCAGTTGAAAGAACTTATCTGTCTTCACAGCACACCACTGGAATGTAGACAACAGTTGGCTTTATTCATCCCTTGTGGGGATGTGTTTGGTTTAAGTGAAGGGGCCAAGAGAAAACAGGGGAAAGGGCGCCCCCTGGCCTGCATCAGTGGAAGGTGCAAGCATAGGACATAGGACCACATTTTGTCACAATATACAGTATTTTTAAAAAATACTGTATCATGATTTCTTATTTTTCAGCTCATGCCATGGCTGCAGTAATAGGAATACCAATCACAAAGGCTGTACAAAGGTCTAGTATTATTGTGGATGGCCATATTGAAAAAATAAGCCCATGTGTAGGAGTTAAAAACAAAAAAATGCTAAATCTACTGTAATGAAATCATCGTCAAATCACCAACCTGATCAGTAGGCGGCCTGCTCTAAACGCATTTCTGTGTGTTTAGATAAAAAAAGCTAGTGTTTATCTCACTCACCCACTCCATGTTTGTTTACTTTGTTATCAGAGCTGACACTAAAGTAAAATCTTTGTTTACTTTAGTTTCAATTCAGACTTGACCTGATCTCATATCAGACAATTTAAAGTTAAAACCCTTTCACATCAGCAATAGTTGATAGAAAGTGTTCAGATAAACTTTTTTTTGATGTTTATCAGATATTTGGATATTTGGAATCAGTGACAGTGATTTGATGCATTAATTGTGTTGAAAATCTGAAAGTATACAACATCTACTACTTGATTATTTGAAAAGGTTTTTTTCCAATAGCGCAAAGAATTTGTGTTGTATTCTGTTTATGGGGCATAAGCCTGAAGGACACACGTTGGAGTGAGAAATAACTTTATTAAATTATGAGAAGATCTGAAATATAAATGGTTTAATGCATTCGGAACGATCTCTGCTGATATCAAAAGTCCAGATCGTTGCTTATTTTTCATTTTTCTCTCGTCAATCTTAATGTGTTGACGTTGAGTTTTTCTTCTTTTATTTTTGTTTTTACAGTTTTAGGTTGTTTTAAGTTGTATTCATGTCTCGGTGGACATACTACAGTTGATTATATGTATGCATGTGTGTAAAATGGTACAATATGTCTTTAAGATGTGTGGATCAGTTTCTAGGAGGTGTTTTTTAAACACTGCCTCTTTCAGTTTCAGTTTATGAGCTGTCTTAAACCTTAACATATAGTTGCTTTAGAAGCAGGCCATCTAGTCAGCATGCCGGGCTCAGAGGATGAGTTTAAATGCTGCACTCGGGACTTTCTCTTCACTTGTGTGAACTTGTTGTCTTTCCTGCTTGATATAGGGCTGGATATATGGGCTGCTGTGTCCCTCTACAAGCAGGAGGCCTACGTGTACTTCAGCCTCCTGCTGCTGTTTCTCTTGGGCTCGTCCATGTTGGTCCAGGTGTACAGCTGGCTGTGGTACCGCTACGATGATTTTAAGATGAAGACAAAGATTGAGAAGAAGCCGAGCCAGTGCCAGCTCAAGCTGCTGCATGTTTTCCAGCTGGGGATCTTCTTCAGGTTGTTTCATGATGATATTTGTGCGTTCATAGAGCCCCAGGCACCATCTTTACATTTCCTCACCTGTTTCTTGAAATATTTGATTTATAGGAAATAAATTTACATGAACTTGTTTGTTTGGCAGCTGCACTACAGAAGTACACACCTGTAGTAACATTAAATCATCTACAAATTGTTCTGTTTAATTTCCTCTTGATTTTAGGTTTCTGTTTATAGACCCATGAATCATACATTCAATTTCTTTTCAGTATATAAGCTAGTCACATCAATTGCTGACTTACTTTTTTACTACTTAAGTTCTGTAGATTTTTCTTTAATATAGTTGGGTAAAGCCTGTTTTGTTCGGACGTTTGTTGCTCCTTTTCTGCTTCGAGATCTTTTCAGTTCAGCGTGTCCGGCGGGAGGATTTGTTGTAACTGGTTTTTCTGGTTCTCAGGTATGCAGGAGTCATGGAGAAGTCTGTGCAAAGCTTATACAGAAAGCGCGCTGACGCTGAGAGTGTGGCCAAGTTTCTGAGACAGGATCTCCGCATTTTGTGCTTCATAGAGACGTTTTCAGAGAGCGCCCCGCAGCTTGCTCTCATGCTCACCATCATTCTGGACAAATGTCGGCTGGATCCTGTTACAGGTACAGTTTGTTACTCAGCTTTTGGGCTGGGGCATAACCCCAAAGTGATAGGTTAAGTCTATCACATAGAGACAAACAACCATTTACACTCACATTCAGGAGAAATTTGGAATCACCAATTAACCGAACTCTAATTGTGTTACTGTTAACTGTGGGAGGAAACCAGAACACCCAGTGGATTGTGGATTTGAACCACAAAGCGATGGCATACACGTGGTGTGTGTGTAGCTGTCTCTGCCTCTTATAACTCCAGTGGTTTTCCTGCAGTTTTTGAAAACTCATGTGATCTTGTTAATTTCATGAGTCCAGAAACTAACCACTCTTACTAGATTGTAACAGGTCATCTCACCAGGAACAAATTAAGTTGCTGAATTTCATACAGATCCGACATGATTTAATTACGTTCACCATAGAAACATGAAATTATTTTCTTCAAATTACAAGTTAGACTTTTTTAATGTAACAACCACCCAATTTACTTTTTTCGGTATACCAAAACAAAGTAGAGGCGGCTGCTCGACTTGACTGAGATGGATGCCTTCCTCAAACCACGATCCAAAGCGTGAACTGAAATCCTGTGCAGTGTCACGGGATTTAACATATTAGCTATATCATTGACTTACTTCACTTGAACATGATATGAACAATTTAATCTAGCCTCTCTGCATATCATGTCGTTTCTACACTATACAGTTACACTTAACTCTAAAGCCACTTGTGTTAAATACATGCAAGCTGCTTATGTAAATCCAAGAGCTGGCCAATCCCTTTTTTCCAGTGTAGATGATGAGGAACACTGAGGAACATTTTTCTGAAATTGTTCACTTACTTGTCCAGCCTTCTTTTGCCTCCATGAGACGTGTTGCTGCCATCAAATTCAAAATTGCTTCAATTTTTGTGTGAAATCTGGTCATAAAATTTTGGAAAGTGAAATTGCAGCAGACAATTAAAAGCATCTTTGCTGGAGCTCACACAGAGATGTGAATAGAAGAGAAATAATTATACTAACCTATTATAATTGGTTGATGTGAAAATATTAAATGCCAAATGATCGCTGTTTCTGTGAAAACAAACATCATACAGTTGAAATAATAAAATACTGAATGACAAAAAATGTTTGAAAATATTTGGGGTTGCTTTTTGAACTCGTAAATTACTTGGATCTTCTAACAAAGAATCAACGTTTGTTCTAACTCTGCCCCTCGCTCTCTCCTCAGTGTTGAAGGCCATCGGCTCGACTTTGTCCATCGCCTCCTTTTTGACCACCTACGATCACTCAATGCGCACCTTCCTGCCAGAGAAGGAAAAACACCACATGATCTCATTAGTTTTCTACTTCATCTGGAACCTGGTTCTCATCTCTTCTCGCATCGCTGCTCTCGCTCTTTTCGCCTCCGTGCTGCCCTGCTTCATCTTCGCCCACTTCATCTGCTCTTGGCTGGTTTTATTCTTCTTCGCTTGGCGATCCAAGACCAACTTCATGGATGACCCTCGTGGAGAATGGCTTTACAGAACCACTGTTGGCCTCATTTGGTATTTTAACTGGTTTAGTGTGGCCAAGGGGATGAGGATCAGGTCCGTGCTTTATCACGCGTATATCCTTATTGATATTTGCATCCTCTGTGGTTTGTGGTGCTGGAAGATGAGCACAGATCCTCCTGATTTTGTGACACACCCTTTAACCACGGCTGCCTGTGTTGTTGCAGTTTACGTCCTTGGTCTGTTATTTAAAGTTATTTATTATACGTTCTTCCATCCAAACCTTGATAAAGATAAGCTGAAAGGGGCCACCATCACAGAGGAGCAACCTGAAGATGAAGAGCGATCTCATTCAGTTCCTACACGTCCCCTTATTAAGGCCACTGACAATAAAAGAATGAGGAAGCTGGCCGAGAACTTCTTCTGCTGACCTGCATCATTTGACATCCACAGGATGTGGAGATTAGAAAGAGACTGAGTCATGTAGGTCACAAGGCTGTGTAGGACTGAGGACTCTGACCTGCTGATTAACCACAGATACATTATCTTATGATGTTACTCAGGTTTATCTGCGGATAAATTTACAGAAAACACTTTTCTCTGTATTAACTTGTGCTTTCCTCTAATGAAGCATTTAAAATGCCTCACTTGTTACATGCTTGTATGAAATAGTGATGAGTTGACAAAGAGATGAGTTTGCTAATGCTAATGAATGGGTCTGCCTCCCTAAAATATATGACAGTATTAAACCAGTATAAAAATCATGTTTACAAAAAATTTTTAAATGGTCATTTTAAAGCTAGAACGTTGAATGGCCTTTCAACATTTGTGTGTGTGCTTTTTAAATTCCCATTTCTATACCATTTTGTGAGCATCTTTTTCTTACTCAATAGTGTTGATGTAGGAGGTGTGAAATAGGTATAAAGGCATTAACGAGGTATCGAAAACGAAGCAGCAAAAATACAGAAAGTGAAAGAAATAAAACATACAAACATTGATAAAACCATTTTGGTTGTTGGTGTTAATATGTAATTGGACACATATTGACTACGTAAACTTATACTGTATTTGAGGGTTGAAGTTGTCCGTGTGTGAATGTGCACACGTGCATGTGTCTTTGGAGGAGTGTACAAATGCATATATATACAAAGAACTCAGAAAATCTGAGATCTTTCTGCTGCTTAGTGTGAAAAAGTAAGGAAACATAATCAGCTCATACTATATCATCCATATGCTGGTCTCATGTGTTCGTTTTCCCTTTTAATTCTCTTACTTCACTTATTTTTCCTCCTTTTTGTGGTCAGTGTTTTTACATTATATATTAAAGTGTCAGTACTGTGTTCCTGTAAAAGAAGCAAAATGTGCACAGGTTTTAGTTTGTGGATGTTTGAGATCAGGGCAGGAGTTTCAAAGGGTCAAGATGAGAAGGTCACAGAGGAATCACCGACCTTCCAGTGACCTGCCTGAAGCATATTAAAGGGTTCAGCCTGTGCTGTGCAGGGTGCTCCTGGGATTTGTACACAGTTAAACTGCTTATTCACATTTCACAATGTGATGTAACAAAGCAAGTACTTTGACATTTTTACTGCAACCATATTTGAGTATTTTCCAGCCTGCCATTTGTGCTGTTGCAACTGTAGGATGAGCCTGAGCTGTGCAAGCTCAAAGTGATTTTGAACACATTGTGTTAAGGTTAAACAGTGAGTTTCAAGAACATCTCTCTGGCTTCTATATCAGATCCTGTGAGACACTCACAGAGGGAGTTTTTTTAGTTAACTGTTTCAGTTAATGCAGCTCCAATATGAATTACCAGTGACAGCCACTAAAAACCCCATTAACACAAACTTACAGCAAGCACATGATAATCCATTGTAGTCTGTAAAAAATAAGCCAGCCTTGTATCAGCACAACCACTGCTACCAATTTCACACTTGTTGAGTACTACGCCATCTAGTGGTAAGTACTCTGTAATTTATGGTACAGGTACAGCCTGAGAGAATGCCTGAGTTTGTTAGCCTGAGCTCAGGCCTAATGCACTGACTTAACTTATTTACAAACAACTTTCCTCACACATTTGCTGATGCACCATGGCAGAAGTGTAGCAAAGTTACATATGAAAAGAAGGTAACTGAAACTTATTTGCAAATTTACAAATCTGATCACACAAACAGCCAGTTGACTTAGTTTGGCTGGTAGCTGTCAGGTTTGTTTCACCTGTATTTTATCAGTGGTTGATGAATTTGTTGCTGCTCCATATCAGTGCAATTTATGAAATATAAGGTTAGCAGATTTTGACAATTAGATGGACTTCTGCATTCAATGTTGTACATAATGAAAAAAAATCAAGCAATTCAAATGAGATGAAGCATAAACTATTTTATTATTTAAGACATAGAAAACAAAAAGGTGTTCAAACTGTTGACAGTTGTCTTTTTTCACTTGACTAAACACGCTAAACATTTGCAAATGCAAACAAATAATAAAAAAAATCATTCCAGTGCTGAGACAAAAAAAGAGCTGAGATGAAATTAAAGTCAAGTTAAACAAAATTCAGTGTGGATATAACAGAAATAAGAAAGTCAAACAGATCTCAAATCATATATCTGTAAACTTTAACTTAAACATTGATTGAATTGACATTGAAAATTTCACCACTAAATTACAAAAGATGATGTTTTTGTTGTGGTTTCAGATGTAATGTTTGACATTAATGATCAAAGAGTGTTAACACTTGTTTGACAGCAGTTTTTAGATTTAGTTTCCTTACATTTTTTGACTATTTGATAAACAAAAAATCTTTGTTATAAACAGGTAAATGATATGCTAATTAACAAAATTAGGTTAAAAATGTATTTATCTGGAAAACACTCTGAGAGTCTAGATGGATGCAACATTGAGAATGTGACTTTTGTATTTCACTTTGTATTTTTTTGTGAATTCACTTACAGTCACTCATAACATCTTCTTCATGTTAATAATTTATAGAATTTAATTTTTCTCACTTAAACAAAATCAGACTGTCACAGCTGGATTCAAGAGTTATTAGGTGAAAACAAGTATCATCATTTTCAGCAGATTTGCAGTTTCTTTGGCTCATTTAAACATGTCATCCAGACTTTTAATGGCTTCTTCTTTAGATATATATTTCCATTGAGCTGGAATTGCTCCGATGCCCTGGAACATGAACCCATAGTGATTTTCCAGTTTCGTTTGAAATTGACTAACAAACCATTTCCAATATGTCAGGTTAGACCCATCAGGGGTGATGCTCCAGGTATCATACGGTGGACCAGCAGTTTTGTACTGTTTGTGGGGAATGTATTTCTCTGAATCAGACCCAAGGTAAAAAGCTTCTTCACTTGCAACAAGTGTTGTGCAGAAAATGACGCTGAGCTCTTTAGTTTCTCTGTAGTAATATCCGTTTATCCCATCAGGTCGATGAAAAGGAGTCCTGTGGTCATCAGGACTGTGCTCTTTCATGGTGTTGGTACAAACAGCTGCACAGAATGGACATGTTACCCAGCAGCAGTTACAAAGCTGATCTATGAGGATTTCTTCAGGCTTCTGCCTGGATTTCTTCAGCTTATCCAGGGAGAGGCTGCTCATCTTCTCAGTGATGGATGTAAATCCTTTCTCTATCTCTTCCTTGAGAAAGTGAAAATGTTTTATGTCGCTGAAGTTTTCAGAACAAATGTTGTCAAATGTCAGCTCATCCTTTAGAACATTAGAAAATTCCTTCAGCCACATGTCTGTGTTCCCTCTCTGATTTTGGACCTTTTGTGTTGCAGTAAATAAAGCCCGACTCACAGTTTTTTTGATGTCATCAACATTTTTCTTGAGTATATTCACAGCTTCATCTTTGTGAGTCATGTAGATGTATTTTTGTACTTCTGTTTTAATGAAAGCTTCTGCTTGTCTCCTTGGATTTCTGATGTAAGTGATGAAATCAACAAAGTTTTCTTTCTCAGCGAGTGACTTCAACACATGTTTCTCCAATTCCAGTTTATTCCCACTGAATGCTGGGAAATTACACCTCATCCTTCCAGCGAGATCAATGGCAGTCTTGTTACAGGCAGCCTTAGCAGTGGAAGCTTTCAGCTTCTCACAGATTAGTTCTCCAAGCACAACAGCAGATGAGTTTTCTTTAAAAAAGCTTCTAAAAACTGTGTAATACTGTGTTTTTTTACTTTCTAAGTAAGCCTTGGAATCATTGTTCTTTACAAATTTTTCCAGGGACTCTAAAAGCCAACTCTCTGCTCTGTGGAACACAAACAGTAAGAGATCAACACTAAACTCCTTCCTCAAAGTATATTTCTTCTCTGACAGAAATTTCTGCAATTCTAATGTTACGTGATTGGCCACTTCACGCAAATAAGTTGTTGAGTAGCCTCTTGTAACTACAGGTTTGCTTCTGATTGCATCAAGTGACTCTTTTTCAGCTTTGTCAATAAACGATCCGATCTGTTGTTGTTCTTCACGGGAGAAAGGGCGTCTTGAAATATGTTTTTGAAATAAACGAATTATAATATTACTACTTGTCATCATATAAACTGAATAATCACCAACGCCTGATATTTTCTTGTATCTCTCACTTTTTTTACATTCATCTATGAGATCCCATTCAAAACCAAGTTCTTGAAGGATCGTTAACTGATCTTTTTCCAAGTTGATGTCTTCAACAGGTTTTGTATCTGCTGTTAATTCAGTAACCCAGCTGCTCCAAACAGAGCTGAACTGTCTCTCAAGCTCTTTTTCATCTTTGGCCTTATCCTTCAGTTTCTGAGCGAGCTCTTTGCTCTTCTGTAGCAGTTTGTTCTCAAACTCTGACTTCTTATCATCCATCATTTTACAACCTTTCTTCTGCTGGATAATGCCATCCAGTTTTATTTTTACTCTGTTTGCATGTTCATCACGAAATTCTTTCATTTTGATTTCAAATCGTCCTTTCCACTGAGCCAAGATCTCTTTCTCCTTGTCATCCTCAAAGTACTTTATCATTTCTTTTCTGACTTCTTCATATGTTTTACTTGTCTCTTGAAAAAGATAAGATTGTTCAACCTCATGAAGTTTTCCATTTTCAATTCTGTTATGAAGTTGGTTTTCAATGGTCAACATGTTTTCCCTCAGGGTCCAGGTCCAGCTACCATACTGGATTTCCAGTTTTCTGTACACTGCAATTTCAAGTGTGTTTTTAAAACTGAAAACAAAACTTTCATTCAGCAGTGCAGTCCACAGGTCCTTAATGTTTGTTTTGAACTGTGAGAGAGTCATCCCAGCAGACTCTGAAGCTTTAGAGAGGATGGTGTTCTTCACTTCCTGGATGCTCTCACTGTAACCTGGATTTGGAGGAGCCATGGGTGGACTGCCCTCCCACAGCTGGGCACAGTATTTCACATCTTTCTGAACATTAAATTCAATAATATCACCGAAGTAGTCTGCATCACAAACTTCCTCTTTGGCTGCTAGTTTGGCCATCTGGTCCAGTTTTTCCTGCAGGCGTCTCTTTCCATCCATGTTTTTCTCTGCTGCTGCAACATCTGTGACATTCTGGTGAACAAACACACAACTGGGAGAAAGTTTAACTTCCTTCATCCTCATGAAAGCCTGAACAACAATCTGCAGGATGTCTTGCATCTCAGATGGATTCTCTCCAAAGATGTTGATCAGTGTCAGGTTTCCCAGACCAACAACAAGTGTTGCCAGTTCATTGTCATGATGAAGAGTGTTGTCACCTTCTATCTCAAGAGCACGCAGTCCTTCAGTGTCCACCACTAGAACATAGTCAAACTTCCAGTCTTTCTTCATCTCCTCTGATACTTTGAGCAGCTGCATGAAGGCACCTTTGGTGCACCTGCCAGCACTCACTGCAAACTGCAGCCCAAACATGGTGTTCAGCATTGTTGATTTTCCACTGCTTTGTAGGCCCAAAACTGACAACACAAAAACACTCTGGTCCCCCAGTTTCTTGATGACTTCTTCTAAAAGACTGGAGATCCATGTTAAAGGCACATGACCTGCATCACCATCCATCAGCTCCATCGGGTGTCCTGATATCATCAGCTGTGCAGCCAGCTCAGGGTATTTAGACCAGTCAGTGTTTCTGCTCTCTCTTCGTGTTGTTTTATGGGCTTCATAGATCTGTCCCATTTCTCTGAAGATGTGCTCCAAACCAAAAGTTGCAGACTGAAGTTTCTTTGATATGTCTTCAAGTTCAGTATGTTTTTTTAATAACAGATCTGATTTGTCCTGTTTGTTCTTCAAAGCCAAGACCTCAGACCACTTTTCATCATAACTTTGGAGAATTACAGAAAGATCATCTGTGGAGAGGGCATCTATGAAGATCTGAGTCCATTTTAGGAAATACTCTCTTTCTGTTGGTGGCAATGATGAGAGACTTCCAGTGAACAACTGCATCAGTTTACTGCAGGAATCATCACATTGTTTCTGACGTATTTCCATCAGTTTCTTATCCCTTTTACTTTTCTCCATTTCAATTTCTCCTCTGAGATGAAACAGTTCTCTGTGTATTTTGCTCCACTGATGCCACAGTTTGCCTTGGCAAGGGAGAAATTCATCTTTGATCTTTGAGACATCCTTCTTATCATTTTTTAGCAGATTGTTTATTTTCATAGCAGCAGATTTCCCTTTTTGACAGGCTGGGTCAGTTTCATCCACTTTGATTCCAGAGAGCTCAGCCATGGTTTCAAGCTGGAAGGATGGTTTCAAGATGGGACCATCAAGAGAAAACAAAACTTCTCTGATGATCTTTTCTAGCTCTTCAGATACATCTGAGTGGTTTTTGTCTTTGAGGCCCATTATGTACTTTCCCTTTTTTGTCTTAACAGCATCACGACTGTCATCAACAGTTAAACAAATGAGAGGCTTCTCAGCCTTCAAATGAGATGACATTAAAGATCGAATTTCTTTATTTCTTTGCAGAGATGCCATAAGAAAAACAATGATTGAAGATTTTTCAATCAGTATGTCATGCTGTTTTTTATTCAACAGAGCATCACCATGGAGATTACAGAAGGCAATGCAGCTATTGAAGGCATCATTGGATTTTCCAGCAGGGCAGTACCAGGCAACCTCTGCCACACCATCCATCAGATAGCGAGACTTGGTGCTTCCTGGGCAGTTTCTGTGGAAGAAGGTGTCGTGACGGTTGTTGATCAAAGTGTTCATCAGCTGAGATTTAGACACTGACAAAGAACCCAGACGGAAAAATGAAACCAAGGGTGTTTCAGCTTTGTAGACTGGCATACTCTTCATGGTGACAATGTTGGGGTTATCTTTGATTTGAGTTACCTTCCAGGTTTTTGTTATTTGTCTGAAAGTCCACAGAGGACACTCAATCTCCTTTGTAACTGGGTCAGGAACAAGTAAAGGTAAGGCATACTGACACTGAGAGAGCTTTGTAATCATCATTTGTTTCAGGAAGCTGTCTGAGCAGTGAAATACTGCCATCTGAACGTCCATTGGATGCACACGAGGATCTTTCTTATTTGTGTCTGCAGTGGTTTCCAAGAAATCCTCTAGATCTCTGTCGTCATCTATAGATGACTTAGTGTCATCATCTATCAAAGTGTTGTCAGACACTGAGATAGATGACTCAATGTCGTCATCTATAGATGACTTAGTGTCGTCAGATGACTTAGGACTGTTTGGTCTTACAGGAATATATCTGGCCCTGTAGTCCAACATTATCAGCCTATGGAGAAAAGTGTGAGCTAGATTTTTCTCGGATTTTACATGGTCCATCTGTTTCCCAGGTGGAAGTAACTGAAGAAAATCTGCAGGTGACAACTTCTGTTCAATGTTGTCTTGAAGGTGAAGTCTGTCAAGCAGTGTCTCAGTTTGACTCGGTTTGTTTCTGCTGATTTCTTTGGAAGCCATACCTGACTGTATTAACAAATAAAGAGGTACTATATGTAATCAAATTATATTGCCACATGGCAGAAAAGAGTAAATACTCATTTTGATCTTTTGAATAAAAGTTTATTCTCCTACCTTCTTGTTTCCACTTATGTAATCATCTTTGGTTTCTGCAGGATTGCATGAACCAGATAAGCATTATACACAGTGCATGTTGCTGCAAATCCTTTCAAAGTTATGAACTCAGCAGTTTATATATTTTTGCTTTTTGTGTTATTGTATAATGGAAAACTGTACCGTTGTCATTGGTTTTGGATGATTCATAAGATTTATCTCCAGGTTTTCTCTCCTGGTCATCAATGTGATCACCCACTGGACCACTCTGAGAAGTAAAAACATTACCCTGAAATTTAGCTTATTAGGTTAATACCATTGACATATATAACAACAGAATTAAAAGGTCTTGCTTTGTACTTTATTGAGAAGACCATTTTTTAAACCATTTTAGAACGGATTTGACTGACATTTAGTTATATATATAATACATTTCAAACATATGTGATTGCAAACCTAAAATACATTTTGCTGTCATGGAACAGAGGAAAACCCTTCACTTATTTAAGCTGTTATTATAATCAAGTGATCTGAGGGATTGCTAAACTTCTGCATTCCTGCTTCTTATTTTTAGACTTCATAAATGCAAGAGTGTCTGAGGGAAATCTTTTAAACCCTTACATGCAGTTCATATTTGAACCATAACTGACCTGAACCATCACAGGGTGGTTTTTGCCCATTTTCACCCAGGTCAAGAATTCCCCCATCATACATGTATATACCAAATTTATAACTACAGACTTATTTAGAGGGTATAAATAGACAGTCTAACATTCACAAATGGATGATTAATCCTTGATAACATTTCAAGAAGCAATGCTTGAGTAATGCTTGTTTTTAGAGAAACAAACATGTTATTAAAAATAACAGGTTTTACCTCAGACAAATAGCCATAATACTTTTTATATATTTTCTTGAGGAAAATCCTGGATTTGAATGCAAACTGTTAAACTCTGTCCTCACTGCTATTTTATATATAAAAAAAACCCTTATAATTTACATTTATAGTTATCAATATTAAGTCAACATTAATTAACAATTTAATTAACCCTTTGAACATAAAACACAAAACGAATATATTCTTAAGGCAAAAAAAAAAAAATACAAATCTTTAGCTGTCAGTTAGTTTAAGCTAATTAAATTCAGAGTAAAAAGATTTGTTTATTATTTGTTTATTTTTAGATTACTTTGTAACATTGCAGGCGCAAATGTAATTACATTAATGTAGTGCTACAAGCTCATTATTCATGCACAATTTAGAATAACCAATTAACCTACTGACATGGGAGGAACACACAGCTTTAGTAATGCAATGCAAAATAATATCTTACTGTTCTTATATGAAAAAAGTACTTGTATTAGAAACAGAACAAAATTAAATAAATCATTAGGAGCTGTCTATGCTGCCTCACCACAAGAACATAAAATAAACAACCTGAGAAATCTAAAAGTAGAATGAAATGAAAGAATTAACAAGAGAAAATAATATCAGATTCAAGGACTGCGTTTGAGGAACTTTGAACATGTTAATAAATCTGGAAAATTCCTTGCTGACCAGTGTGATGCCTCAAAGGAATTTATGTCATTTATCTTTAATGTTTGCTTTAAAGTAATTCATTTGTATATATCTAAGTTAAAAAGGGTTAAAAATGTTAAATAAGACGATTTTATTTTGAAGGGGAACTTGCTAATAACCTCACTTCCTGGTGGGTTACCTGTATTGCTTCATTTCCTGTTTACTTGCTCTTCCTGGTTGCTCTAAGAGGAGTCATGCTCTAAGGCTTATCCAAAGCCATCCACTTGGGAATATTGTTCAGGCAATCTGTTATAGTGTTTAATTATTATTTTTGAGTAAATGTTTTTTCTGAACTCAGTTTTAAACAATTATGTACAAAAATGTGTTAACAACACACATAAGAAAGGTGTATCAGCTTTGGGTGTAAAACTGGTGTTTTTTCAACAGCAGCCTCATAGTCAAGTGTGTTTTTTTTATCTTAATATTTTGGTTCTCATTAGCAACTTTTCTGTTCCTAAATGACTTAGCTAGCAGTAGCAGTAGCTTCTATCAACAACGATTAAAAATAATACACAGATTCAAAGTTAGCTAGATATTGTGCGCTGATGAAATGTTGAATTTTTACTAAAACGCAGACTGCAAATAATTTCCAGTGGAGTCATTAAAGATGGGTGAATTGAAAGATGTATTTTAAAGTCCTCTTTTCTGTGAGCCCAATGAAGTATTTGCAGGTTAGAAGAAAGTTTTTTTTTAAATCACACCACATCCTTCCTCACTGAACCATGTTGGAAAGTAATATTTTCATGGAACTTCTGTGTTTTCTCGATTTTCTCGATTCTCTCAAAGTTAAAAAGTTTCAATGATAATCACTCAAATTTGCTTGCTTTAAGACTTGTGTCCATAGGCAACTGTTTTTTATACAGATAGCTCAGAAAACTAATTCAGAAATGTAACTTTGTCTAAAACATCTTCATGAGGCTTGATGATGGCAAACCACTGAAACCCTGGACATGCACACTGTTAGTAAGCTCTTTGTTTAAAGCACTTTGAGTTAACTTCTGTATTTGGGTAGATACAGCTACATCAGTTTACCTCAATTTGTTATACTTGCATTGTTTGCTTATTTAAAAGCTAATAAATAAACTTTTTTTGTACCCGTTTTAAAATAAAATTATTTGTTTTTTATATCTATTATATTATCTTTTTAAAACAACCATTGTCTATTACTATTTTGTGTTTGTTTGTTTTTTCGATTTTTGTATATTTTGAGCTTCATTTGTATTTTGAGGACGATGATATCCTTGTTTGTTTTATCTGTATTTAAAGATATAAGGTGGATGTTCTTCACTTTGCATTTATTAGGCTCACTTTCTGGTGCTCTTGTCCATGTTAGTGATTTTATAAAGATATTTATGTGATGCCTCTTACATGTCCATAAATATTTTAATAAAAACAGTTGAAGTACCGTATAAGTTTTAGTTCTGAGTAGTCTAAACGTAAATACTTAACTTTTAATTGATCAGTAGTCACTTCCAGTATGATGGCACCTGTGTTTGGCTCTGCCGCTGCCGGGTGCAGTTTGTCACGCTCCACCACTTTTGTATTATTTTCTGCTCTGCTGTTCTCATTTAGTTTTAATGATGTATTGGCTGCCTTGGTGTATGATCGTCTTGCTTTGCTATCCATCCGATCCTCTATGATGCCTCATGATGTCTCTTCGTCCTCCTTCGGCATTTTCCACCCTCCTCCATCAGCTGGATCTTTGTCAGGCGTTTTTAGCGGATCCTCTAGACCACGGAGAAGGAGAGGGAGAAGAGGAGGTATTCAGGTAAAGCTCAGGCTTTACTGGCGGCGGGGTTTGGCTGGTAAGCGACGCCGGGCGTGCCTTGTCTCCTGTGCTCAGAGAAGCTCCATGGTGGGGGACTTGTTTTCCACGTCCCTGTTTGGATATGCTGGGCCCGGCTCTTTGAGACCGGCCTGCCTGAGGAGGGTTTATGCAGACTCTTCTGCCGGCTGGCTTTTTCTTCCCACGGCGAGTGGATTCTACGAGCGTGATGGTTCAAACCCTGAGTTTCTACGTCCTTTAACTCGAGCCTCCGCAAATACGGAGGCTTCTATTTCGCTGAATATGGCGCGTTTTAAAGCTCGATCTCTGTCAAATAAATCATTCTTGTTGAATGAGTTTATATCATCTAAAAAAAATAGATTTTTTATTCCTGACTGAGACCTGGCAGCGGGACGTAGAGTATTCGTCATTTGTTGAACTCTGCCCGGATGGCTATACTTTCATTACCCAGCCTAGGGTTTCTGGTCAGGGTGGTGGTCTTGATGTGGCTTTCCAGGAACGTTTCTCCTCCCGCTCCGTGAAAATTGGACATTTTCTTTCGTTTGAGCTGCAGCTGCTTAAAATTGGAAACAAGGATCCGTTTTACTGTGCTGTGTTGTATCGTCCACCTGGCTCAAATAGGTTATTTTGTCGGAGCTTAGTGACTTCTTATCCTCAACTATAAAGCTGTCTAGGTTGCTCATAGTTGGGGACTTTAATATACACATTGATAATGACTCTGACCCATTCGCCAGAGATTTTATCAATATTATGGACTCATTTCATTTTGCTCAGCATGTGTCTGGTCCTACGAATAGCAAAGGTCACACACTGGACCTCGTTTTTACTTTGGGTTTAAATATTGATTTTATTTCCTCTGAGGACATTTTTATTTCTGACCCGCATGTTCTTGTTTTTAAACTGTCTCTTAATGAGCCTTTGTCCCCTGTTCAACGGAAGGTTAGCTCTCGTATCTTAGACTCCTCCACAGCGAAGAAATTTGCGGATGCTTTTAACCTACAGCTATCTCCTCATAATGATGCCGACTCTTCAACCAATCTTTTATATAATTATTGCTGTTTTATTTTAGATGAAATTTGTCCGGTTAAAACGAGGAGCGTTTCTGCTTGCAAATCTCCTCCTTGGCTAAATGACAGTGTTCGTTGTGTAAAACGTGATTTTTGTAAAGCGGAGCGCAGGTGGAGGAAAACTCACCTAAATGTTCATCTCCTCTACCTAAAGGACCTTTTAGCTTCTTTTAATAATGCTATCAGAGATGCGAGGGCTGCCTATTTCTCACACTTGGTTGCAAAGAGCAGAGGTAATCCTAAGGTGCTATTTAACACCATTAGTGGCATTGTTACTCCTGCTCTTCCCGCGGCCCCTATTTTATCTAATGAGGACTGTGACAGTCTTCTTTCTTTTCTTCTTGCAAAGATTAATAACATAAGAATTAATTTTTCTTATTCAGCATCTGTTATGTCTATCTCTACCTCATCATGCCCTGTCATTTTGGATACTTTCTCTCCTGTTTCACTACCTGAACTGGTAAAACTAGTGAGTTCAGTGAAAGCATCTTCTTGTCCACTTGACATTGTACCTGCATCATTATTCAAGAATGTCTTCCAGGTTATCCGTCCATCTGTGCTCACTCTAATCAACTCTTCACTGGCGTCTGGTATAGTTCCGGTTTATTTTAAAAACGCTGCTATTTTCCCACTTTTAAAAAAAACCTCAGCTAGACCCCTCTCTTTGGAGCAGCTACAGACCAATCTCCAAAGTACCGTTAATTGCTAAGCTTGTAGAAAAGGTTGTGGCTAAGCAACTTATAGCGGCTCTGGACAAACATAGCATTTTTGATAAGTTTCAGTCCGGCTTTCGTTGAGCTCACTCCACAGAAACAGCCCTTCTTAGCGTCTCAAGTGACATTTTGATGAATAATGATGCAGGAAAATGCTCGGTCCTACTTACGTTGGACCTAACATTGGCTTTTGACACTGTTGACCACTACATCCTCCTCGAAAGGCTTAAACATTGGGTTGGTGTATCGGGTACTGCCTTGGAGTGGTTCTCCTCATATCTACATAACCGATCTTTTTCTGTGGCGGTCTCCGATTTTAGGTCATCTTCTACCTCCCTAACTTGTGGTGTCCCTCAGGGTTCGGTTTTGGGGCCTTTATTGTTCTTAATATATCTTCTCCCCCTCCAGCATATAATGGGCTCTTTTGAGGACATTTCTTATCACTGTTATGCTGATGATATTCAGTTGTACATCTCTTTTAAGCCCCAGGATTTATCTAAGCTTCAGCTTTTAAATGACTGCTTAGATTCTATCAAACGTTGGATAGCTGTAAATTTCCTCCAACTCAACGAGGGAAAAACTTAAGTCCTCATATGTGCTCCGGACAGATTTGTATCCCAGATAGTGAAAGCCCATGGTCCTCTTTCTGTGTATGTTAAATCCTCTATCAGGAATTTAGGTGTCACTTTTGACTCTACTTTTACATTGGATGGGCCTGTGAAATCTCTGGTTCGGTCTTGCTTTTATCATTTAAGAAATGTGGCTAAGTTAAGCCCTATTTTATCTCGCCCTGAACTGGAGATAGCTATACAGCATTTATTTCCTCAAGCATGGACTATTGTAACTCTTTGTTTATGTGTCTAAGAAAAGGTTCTCTGGATCGTCTGCAGGTTGTGCAAAATGCTGCAACTAGACTTTTGACAAAATCCTCCAAGTATTCTCATGTGACACCATTGCAATTTCAGCTACACTGGCTTCTTGTTGAATTTAGAGTACATTTTAAGATCCTGGTCTTGACATTTAGAGCCTTGCATGGACTGGCACCTCCCTACATCTCCAATCTGCTACAGCCCTATGTCCCTAGCAGGTCCCTGAGGTCATCTGATCAGGGCTTACTTGCTATAAAACAGACTAAAATGAGAAGTAAGGGTGACAGAGCTTTTGCCACCGTGGCCCCGAGACTGTGGAACTCTCTGCCTCATATATTGAGAACTGTTGACTCGGTAGTTGTTTTTAAAAAAACAACTCAAAACTCACCTTTTTAAAACAGTTTTTGGTTAAATTTCTGCTTGTTTTATATTGTCTGTTTTGCCCTTTTATTATTTGTTATCTTATGTGCAGCGCTTTGTGATTCTGTCTAGAAAGGTGCTATATAAATAAAATTTTATTTTATTATTTATTTATTATTTGAGTTAAGATTGTAATATATTTACATTCTGTTGCATCAAAATATAAAATTGTAAAGAACATCCGAACATTAAAATTTTAGTTTTTAAGTAAAGTTGAATTATTAAAATATAAAAATACGTTTTAAACTTTTAAATTAACAGTGAATAAAATTGTATAGAACCTGCACACTTAAAAGAGATGATTTGGTTGACTTAAATTTTCCGAGGTAATCCTTTTCCAAATAAGTTTTAAGTTTAGTCAACTAAGGCTACGTTCACACTGCAGGTCTTAATGCTCAATTCCGATTTTTTGATCAAATCCGATTTTTTTGACTGCTTGTTCACACTACAAATAAAATGCGACAGCAAACGCGCTCTAGTGTGAACCCTAAAAGCAGCCTGCATGTGCAAAAGAAGACATCACACACACTACGCGCTCTGTTTAGACCCAGAGCAAACAATATTGTTTGACTGATGGCCCTTAATATAAAGACTTCGAACTTTACGTTTCCCAATTTTTGCTTTAATTTATTTTGTTATTTACATAATAATGTAAATAACCCAATAATTATCCTCACTGCTGTTTTAAAGAGGAGCGGTGCTTCAAAGGATAGTTGCAGATTTCTGTCAGAATCTGCAGATTATACAGTATAAATATGATAATTGGCGTCTGTATTGTGTCAGTGACGTAAAAGAAGGATTTAATGCGACTTGACCGTTCAAACAGCAGTCGCTTTCTAAAATATCGGATATGTATCGGATTCAGTACCACATACGAAAGTGACCCAGATCGGATTTGAAAATATCAGATTTGTGCCGTTCACACTGTCATACCATGATCGGATATGGGTCGCATAGGGTCAAAAAAATCGGATTTGATGCTCTTTTGCCTGCAGTGTGAAAGTAGCCTTAGTCAGGTTTACAGGTTAAATAAGACTGAATTGAAATCATGAACTCTACCATTTTTAGTCTTTTCTTAAACCAGACAAACATCCTACACTCTCATTCAGATACCACCCAGTCTGACTTATAAATATTGACCTAAAATACTTTGCAACGCCCTTGTCAGAAGATTAGAAAAATCACTTCATTCATAATACATCCTGACCATAGAAGTCAGTGTATGTGTTAAATATTAGGTTAAATATTGTCATACTACACAAATAATGTAATACTGTATAAAGAAAAATATGTTTAGCACAATAGCGCATTCAGATCATAATTGTGATTGCAAAAGCTGCTACACAGCAGAGGATTTAAAAAAAAAAAAGCCCATGGTCCTCACAAATGTAATAAATGCAATACAAATGAAAGAAATACTATATACTTATATGATCCTCAGTTTTCCAAATACAGTAGAACCCCGACTTACGAATACCCCATTTAATGAAAAATTCAAGTTACGAAGGCACTTAATGGCAATATTTCTGCCCGTGTTACCACAAAATGCCCGCGTAACGAAATCCACTGGCTCTGATTGGCTGAGCCCAGAATGCCTACAATGCCCACAATACCTTCCGAATCATATGACAACCTCCTTGGCTTTCGTGCTTGCGCTTCGCTGTTCCACTTGAACGACATATTGTTGTTGCAGATAGCAATTAGCCTATAGCCCATAGTTCACTCAAAAGGCGCGATGGGTGCTTCGACTTAAGAAAGTTTTCGACTTACGAAAGACCCTCGGGAACGAATTATTTTCGTAAGTCGGGGTTACACTGTACAAGAAAGCATGTTTTGGGGAGAAGTCAGAAATCAGAGCAATGGTAAGCTAATTTGTTGCAGAGAAAAACAATTGTTGAAACCAACTACTAGAAAAAAAAGCTGTATTCTGAGCATTTATGAATAGAGTGAAAAATCACTCCATTCATAATACATGTTGACCAAAAAGATTTTGTTAAGGGTATTAATACACGCAGACCAATAAATATAATAGATTATTGCTCCATCAACAAATTACAAACTACAGTGTTGTCTTTAGATGCAGAAAAAGTATTTGACTGGGTAAACTGGAAATTGTTACTAGCAGTTCTACACAAACTTGGATTTCATTCATTGTTCATAAATTGAATGAAAACACTATATACAGCTCTCCAAATTCGTGTGTTAGGACAAATTATCTGACTTCCCAAAGCTTCAACCTACAGAAGGGCAACAGACAGGGCTGCCAACTTTTCCACTTGTTTTTTGTCATTTTCATTGAACCACAAGCAGCAGCAATCCGACAAAATATAGATATTAAAGGAATTCAAACTGAAAATACAGATGATAAGATAAGCCTGTGATGTATTACTCTTCCTTAGCAACTCACAAACCTCACTTACAAAGATGATCACACATATAGATAAGTTCTCATGCATGTCAAACTACTCCATCAACTCGAGTAAAACACCAGTTCTGCCTCTGACTTGTAATTTTCAGAAAACCTCCACCACTCTGCTAAAGTAAGGTAACATCAGATAAGGTATGTTTTTCTGCCAGGCTCTCAGACCTGGTACAGTTGAATCATTTTTCACAACTAAACCAAGCTTATTAGACAGACCTTGGCTGGATTTAGAACAAGAACTCTGTGGAAACCCCAAAAGTTCATTTAGTCCATCTGGACAATGTTTTATCACTCATCCTTCTTCGAGAGACTGAAGAAGTCACTTGGATGAGTGACGAAACATTGTCCAGATGACCATAATCAACTTTTATGGTTTACTTACCTGGATGATTTAGCATCAAGATATTTTAACTCTGTGTAAAAGTAAAAATCTCTAGTTTGCCCTTCATAAGTTCCAGAATTAAGCATCATAACTGCGTGAAAAACCTTAACATAAACACCTCTCTGACAGCGTGATGGGAATTTTAAAAGATAATTAAATCTTTAGTTATTCAATGTAATCTAACACCCATTTGGAACAATCCAAATATTTGTCACAAAAAGAAAATAGTAAATTTTCAATCATGGCATGAGAAAGGGATAAATAATGTGTTATACAAGATGGAAACTTTATTTAATTTTCATGAACTAGAATCAGCAACACTAAATTTCTTGAATATCGGCAACTGAAATCTATCCAACAGGAAACATTTAATCCCAATCAACTGAATCTACAAATACCTACTTTGCAACAGAATGTGTGTCTTGTTTCCCTTTTCTGCTCCCATGTTCCTCTCCTTGTGTTTCATTCCATGTTTACCCTGTCTGTCATTCTCCCTGTTTCCCCAGCCCCTTGTGTGTCTCTCTCTCTTGTCTTCTCTTGCTCTCTGGGTTCCTCGTGCACTCCCTCGCCTTTGTGTTTCCCTCTCGCTCTCCCTTGCCCCCTTAGTCATGTCTGTGTTTTGTCCTCCTTGCGTGTTCCCATGTTCCTCTACTTATGCTCCATCCTGTCTCCCCAGTCTATCATGTGTTTCATGTCTGCATGTTCCACGTCCTATTGTTACAGTATACATCTCTCTGTTTCTGTTTTATTTTGTTAATCTGGCGTTCCATGTTCAGTGCGTTTAAGTTTGCGTCCTCTGTCTCGTCACGTCTAATTCGTCTCAGCTGTGTCCCCCATGTGTTTCCTGTTGCCTCGTCATTCCTTGTATATTTAAACCCTCTGTTTCCCTTTGTCCACTGTTGCGTTCTCCCTTATTTCCCCGCCATGTGTTCTGCCTGTCTACCTGTTTAGTTTCATGTGTATGTCCAGTTTAGCTGAGTTTATTCTTGCCTCCGTGAGTCTGCATTTAGGTCCTATCCTGCCTGCTTCAGGGGAAGCACCCCCAAAATTATTATCAAAAATGTATAAGTTATTATTTAAAATTAATCCCTACCCGCTGGACACTCCTGCCACTCTCTGGGATGCCCATACTTGTTGGTTCTGACGCCTGTGGTTGGATGTTCTGGTGTTTTCTTTGACCCGGGGCGGCTTTGTCAGGTGCTAAAAACAGAAAATAATTATTTTTACAATACAATCAAAGCCTTTGTTTATTTCATCTCCAATTTTCTCCTGGTAAACAAGCTTATACAGGCATTGTAACTGGCCGTTGTCTGCCTGGTTATTGCACTAGAATGGTGCCAGCTGTGACTGGGTGGTATTGTAAATGCTCAATCATACACAGCTGTGCACCATGTTTTCCTGGTGTTTGGGCTGTCAGATGTGGTAACCAGGGTGCAGTGGAAGTTGTTTAATTGCTACCAGTGAGGGATTCTGTCACTTTACATAGCCGTTTATTATGTATATGGTTATAGTTGTGTGTGTGAAAATGTGCTGCTAGGCTGGGGGTGAGGATGCTGTGTTCGGGCAATCTGCTTGTTGGTGAGCACTTTCCGTGAGACACACCAGGTAAGCATGTATGGAATCAATTTGTTGTTAATTATTTTCTTTTAGTGCGATTGATTGTAGTGATGATTCCTTTTGCAAGCATTGCATTGTGTAAAAAGTGGTGGACTAATTGTTTCCTCCAGCCACAGGTGTATATATGTGGGCCTTACCGCTGATTTTAAAGCGTTTCGTATTCATATTAATTTATGGATGATATATAAAAAAATGTACATTAAAAGTATTTTGAAATTTAAATAATTTATAGATAATTTGGGGGACAAAGCTTTGTCTCAGCTAATTTTCTTTGACCAAGCATGTTCCTTAGAATTTGGAGAAGAGAACTGATAATTGAATGTGAGGGCGGGGCCACACCATGGTCACACATGGTCAGTGCATTCTGGACCCTTGGTTTCAAGTTTCTTTTAATTCATTATTGTTTTTGGTTGTGAACATTTTTTGCACAAGTTTTACTACTCTTTAATTTTAATTTTCTATTTTTCTATCAGGTCCCATCTTATCATAAAGACCTCATACCCACATAGCAAAATTGGTATGGCCCGAATCTGGCCCACACAATGTGCTTACACATGGCCCAAATACCGCAAAGAATGACGGCCCTTGGTGACCCAGATCTGGTTTGCCAGAGATGGCCCACACATCGGCCAGCACAAGGCCAGTTGCAGACACACTGGTGGTCCTGTGCTGGTCGATGTGTGGATTACCTCTGGAAAACCTAATCTGGGCCACCAAAGGGCCGTCATTCTTTGTGGCATGTGGGCCATGTGTAAGTTGTGTGCAGCCACGGGCCGGTTGCAGACACACTGGTGGCACAGAACAGTTTCAGCTCTGGCCCCAGATGTCAGCCTAATGTGTACCTTAATCAAGCCATGTAATAACAACACGTGCTGGAACATAATAGTGCAAAAGCAACATGACAAAACTCTGTTCAGACAGTGAATGGATTGATTCTTATACAGTGTTGGGAAGGTTACTTTTAAAATGTATTCCATTACAGAATACAGAATACATGCCCCAAAATGTATTCTGTAACGTATTCCGTTACGTTACTCAATGACAGTAACGTATTCTGAATGCTTTGGATTACTTAATATATTGTGGCGAGTTCAGACAAGGAGGAGACGGAGGTATCGTTTGGTCTTGCTTCCCGTGAGCTAGCCAGGGAGCACAGCCGTTTATTACATTTGCAGAAGAACACACTGCCGCTAGCTAACTGCTCAGCGCGGCAACCACAACACACATAGGGCGCCCTCTGACCCCGGAAGGACACACCGTCGCAGCGAGAGGGCGTCACCCGTCACCATGGTAACATACACAAAACATAACTGTACAAACAGAACCCCGAACAGCCCTGACCCGCTACAATATTATCATGCTTTTTACAACAACGTGAATGTACTATTGCTGTGTGATTTATTACTATTACTGAGGGTCCGCGACTCCGAACTGTAGTAAAGGGACCTCTGACTAATACGGCGGGGTCCCTGTCGCTGGTAGCCGAAAAATAGCTCTACTTTGTTGTGTGGGTCAACTTTTCTTGCGAGAGACAGAGAGAGGCGTTGAAAGACTGCTCCAACGGAACTTATTGTTTTCGGAGGAAAACACGAACACAGCGTACAGTCGAGTCTTAATAGCGTACTTACAACTGGGCTCGTCAGGCTCTCTTCTTGGCTGCAGTGGTTATTATTATATTTACATGCTTCCAGCTCCCGTTTTTCCTCGATGACAACTCGTACCTTTCCACTCCCCTTTTTCTCCCTCCTCGCGCTCACAGACACATAACGTGTATGGCAGTCCATTCTCCCTGCAACACGGACTACAATGCCCATGAGGCTACATTCTTTAGAGCTATGCTTGTAGCATTCTGCCTGTTAGCTTAGCACAACAACAACAACAAGGAAAAGGCGCTCTCTCACCCAGGAAACACACAGTCGCAGAGAGAGAGAGAGAGCGTCGCCCTGTAACCATGGCAACCGTAACGCTGCCGCCTGGAACAAAAGAACGTAGCTGTCAAACAAAACCCAAACAGTCCTGACCCGCGACAATATGAAACAGGAAAGTACCCCAGTGTAATCCATTTATTTCAACAAAGTAACTGTATTCTGAATACCACCTTTTTAAACGGTAACTGTAACGGAATACAGTTACTCATATTTTGTATTTTAAATACGTAACGGCGGTACATGTATTCCGTTACTCCCCAACACTGTTCTTATAGAGCACTTTTCTACTCAAAGTGCACTATACAACATGTCACATTCACTTTATCTAAACTGAGTGCTTTATAACTACATTCATACACATTCATACTCTTGGCATGCTGACTGGAGGAGCCAGGGATCGAACCACTAACCTTCTAATCAGTAGGTGACTTGCTCTACCTCCTGAGCTACAACCACCCAGTGGTAAGCGTGCGTAAATCCTCACAACACTCACAAACCTGTCAAACCTGCATTTGAAACGTTGGCTACCATAGCAGTATAGTATTGTAACATGGCATTAAGGTCTTCTAACTAAAATAGGAAAATCGGAACATAAATAGTGTCATCATTGCCAGGCCCATATCTGGATGACATACCACTTACCATGCTAGAAGTCAGCCAGCAGTGCCAACTTGACATCAGATCTGGGCCAGACCTGTCTGCTATGTGGGATGGTACATTATTTTATTTGGGTTTCCTAGAGTATTTAAAAGTAAAATCAGAGGAAGAGCCTTCAGCTTTCAGGCCCCTCTTCTGTGGAACCAGCCTCCAGTTTGGATTTGGGGGACTGACACTATCTATATTTTTAAAATTAGGCTTTTAAATGTTTTCTTCCTGTAAAAATTTAGTTTTTCCTTCCCACTGTCGCCAAAGCACTTGCTCATAGGGAATCATATGATTGTTGTGTTTTTCTCTGTATGTATTATTGTACAGTTTAGCTTATAATAAAAAGCGCCTTGAGGCGAATGTGATTTGGCGCTGTGTAAATAGAATTGAACTGAAAATTGAAATGTAGACAAAAAAACACTGTTTTAAATTCTCTTTTGCTGCATGTGCCCTACATAACAGATTCCAACTGAGTACATTCATTAGAATTTGAATGTTATTTAAAATTTACATTAAAATTTATTTAAAATTTCTGTGAAAAATATATTACTAATTTGGTGTCCAACTTATCAGCCTGAGGTGAGTGGCTTTTACTTTTATATTTTTACATGTTATTAAAATTGAATTAATAGAATAGTTTATATTATTTCACTTTAAATCTAAAAAATAAAATTCTTATTAAAGCTTTAAAAGAAATATGGTCTATTATACCTTATGGCCCCCTTTAGGCTCACCCCTGACTTCTGTAGGTATCACTGTGATTGAAGGTGTTATGCTTGTTAAGCAGCTGGCTTGATGAAGGACTCCTGCTAGCGTTTTTTCTATAAAGTGTTTAACAGTGATTACAGAAACAAGTGCTGCCATTTTGAATGAAAGGAAAATCATTTTCTTTCACTCTGTGTAGACAGACTCCAGCTTCCTCGTCACTAATTCTGTTGTGTGTTATAGATAAAGATACACAAACATGTTACAGAAACATCAGCCAGTAACTCCCAAAAGGTTGATTCTTTTCATCTGGACATAGTGTTTTAGACAATACCTGCCTAACTAATTCACTTTTATTATTACTAACTGAAAGAGATTGATACAGAAAAGATGAAAACCAGTCAAGCTGTTCTCAGCTGACTTTAAAACACTACTGTTGTGCATTGCAGCAGAGAAAAAATAGGAACAGAAAACATTTACATCACAGCAACAGCAACACTAACCCAAACAGGAAATGACAGAGCTCTCGTTTCCTTTACCTCACCTTGCAATGAAGTCTCATCACGGTCCTCCATCTGAGTGACTTTTTATCTTTTCAGGAAATCTGTGAATCATACATGCAAGAAGTCAATCAAAGATGAAAATAAATGAAACAGATTTATGTTTCTGTCTGCACCATCTTTACATACTGATATGTAAAATGCACAAGGTATTCTCTCTTTTTTGCATAACTCACCTTCTGAGCTCTGGTTTCTGTAGATGCAACTGCCTTCTTATAAATCCTACCAGACGCTGTTCTTTATATACAGTATCATTAACACTTGATGCTAATTTTGCCCCTCACAAACTCCTCCCACCTGCTTTCAACCAATGGGAGATGTTATGAGACATATAAAGACTATAGGGTCTCTGCATAAACATGCCTTAATGATTAAAAGGAATAATCGTGACCTTCACCTCATGATTTCTCAGAAACCATGTGACTTAGAAGCAAGAGATGGAGTTTACATCGGTCATGACCAAGCAGGTAATGGCCGATGTAAATAAAACTGAGTTATTCTTTCACTTTTGCTAAAGATATCACACATATGAAAGTCATGTGCATGCAGCGTTCCAAGGTCATTATACCTCTCATGTCATAACCAGTTTGTTGAGAGTAGTTAGGAGAGATTTATGAGGGGCATCTAATGTTGCTGATCTCTCTCTGTTAAAACCTGGCTCATGGATTATAACACAAAAGAACTATTTACAAATATTTATTTTAAAAAATAAAAAACTAATAGCAAGCAGTATAAGGAGTTCGGTGTCTTTGCATAAACATGTCTTTCTAACTCTGTTACAGTTCCCATATTGTAAAGTGGCACTTTTAGGTTGCTTTGCTTTCACTCTTCTGCCTAGTTCATCCCAAAGGAGCTTGATGGGGTTTAAGTCTGCAGATTTTTCTTGCCACTCCATGTTTTCAAGCTTACCATCTTGTTCTCTTTTTACCAGCTTCAGTGGGAAATAAACTGAACATGGCAAACTTTGGAATACGCTGCCTTTAAATATTAGACAGGCATATTCATTTCCTGTTTTTAAAACGCTTTTGAAAACACACCTTTTTTCGATAGCGTTCAGATTGGCGTGAGTTGATATGTTTTTTTTTTTTTATGTGTTTTTTTTATTATGTTTTTATGTAAGTGGTTTTATCTTGTGTTTTACCCTTTTTAATTCTGTACAGCACTTTGGGCAAACCATTTGTTTTTAAATGTGCTATATAAATAAATTGGAATGACAAGACAATGAATAGAGTGTTCCTTGTTCCCGCAAAGAGTCGACCTTGTGTTAACAGTATAATGCAGTGGTTTCTGTCCTGGAGCAGTCTCCACTGTGCCATCACACTCTGATCCTTTTGTACTGCTGTACTACTACTACCTTTGCTGTACTGTGATGGATTCAAAGTAAAGAACAGTGTGTATGACTGCTGCACAGTGGCTGTGTCAGGGGTTGCTGTGTAAAAGTGGAGAAGAGGGGACCCAAACGCAGGACTCACGGTGGAGATTAAGGGTGTTTATTGTAGTGGACGAATAAGGTGAGCAGGAGATGGCTGATTGACTGATACAACTGGCTGACTGACTAAACAGGCTTTGGTTACATGATCAGAAGTGGGTTACACAAAGGGTAGCAGAGATCACATGGAATATGAATTTTAGCTGATGATACATTTTGAACGAAAATAGCTGGCGCCTTGAGGCAACTGTTCTTGTGATTTGGCACTATATAAATAATTGAATTGAATAGAAACATCCATCAAAGATATACCTTTTACTTTTGTACTTTGAGTACATTTCAGAGCCTTTTGTATGTATGCAACTTTTGTATGTCTATCTGAGTTATCTAGGGCTTTAGGAAATTGACTTTTGTTTTTCTTCTCTGTTCCTTGTTATGCTGAAATAAAACCGTTTATGCAAAATACAAACCTGATTATCAAGTTTCTCAGTTTCCTTCTTACTGTAGAGTTTCTCTTGCACAGGAGATCATATCTGACAGGTTAGACTTCTTGTTAGGAATGTCTAGGATTCCTGACAAGACAGACTGGAACAGAGGATTCATCAACTCTACACCACACTGCATTTTAATGTATGTTTACCCATTTTTTGTGCTTTGTTTTTGCAATTTTCCTAGCAAAATATAAAGAAGCCAAGGCAGACTTGAGACTTTTCCACACTATACAGCATGTCTGCATGTCTAGTAATTTAAAAGCTTTAAGGCCTTCAGGGAATTGACTGTTGTTTTGTTCCTTGTTCCTGCAGAAATGAAAAAAAAAAAAAGATGCCAATGAACCTGATCATGAGGTGTCACAGTTTCCTTCTCTCTGAAGAGTTTCTGTTACATAGGCGTAAAGTTGCTGCATGATCACAACCTACACATGGACCAGTAAACAGAATGTTAGCAGAATGTGCATGTGGCTTTGGTTAATTTTGTCATAGTAGCTATCATGGTCTCTTGGTCATCCAACTCATCTTTTCGTGTCTCTCTTCTCTGTCAGTGAGTGTATATATGTTTATGTGTTATGTTGTGCTTGTGTGTTTCAGAAGAAGCACACATAATCATGACCTAGCGCCCTGCATGGTGTAGCTCCAACTTACATCAGTGATCTTCCTCTTCCTTATCGCCCCAGCAGGTCCCTGAGGTCTTGTAACCAGGGCTTGCTGGTTATCCAGCATACAAGATTAAAAACAAAAGGTGACAGAGCGTTTGTATCAGTAGCTCCCAGACTCTGGAACTTGCTCCCTTTGAGTTTGAGATTTGTGGACTCAGTCATTTCTTTTAAAAAGCAGTTAAAAACGTATCTGTTTAAACTTGCTTTTGGTTGATTTAGTTTGTTTGAAGTTGTATGTCCGTTTCTGCTTCTGCGAAGCACTTTGTGAATTTTTATCTTGAAAGGCGCTATATAAATAAAATTTTACTTTACTTTTACATCTGAAGCACAGGAGTAAATATGCAGCTGCATGCAATTGTGCTGATTTTGCCCAGGGTACACAACGCTGCAGTTTTCCTACAGTTAATGCCACATCCTGGCATCACCTGTGGTATTCAAGCTTGGCACTCTTGTTTATTGGTATTTTGCTGCTAAAACTCCTTTGTCCAAAAACCAGATGCCATGAGGAGGGTCGTGGTGATAAGATTTATGTGGAGACACTCCTTCGTACAGCTCTGCTATCACTCGGACATAAATGAAGACAGAAAACTAAACAGCAGTGACGTTTGTAGGGTTACAGAAGTTGGTCTTGTCGGCATATAATGGTGTGCCAGCTACAGAGCTATGGTTAGGATAATATAAACACATTAGCACAGTGAAGTTGGGAAATTGACTTTTGTTTTTCTTCTCTGTTTATGCAAAATACGAACCTGATCATCAGGTGTCTCAGTTTCCTTCTTGCTGTAGAGTTTCTCTTGCACAGGAGATCATATCTGACAGGTTAGACTTCTTGTTAGGAATGTCTAGGACTCCTGACAAGACAGACTGGAACAGAGGATTCATCAACTCTATACCACACTGGTAACTCTGTCAAGCAAATGCAGGTAATATGTCACTTAAACATACTTGTATGTGAATTTCTGGTGATGTTATTACTGCACTTTCTTTTTATTAATGTCTTTATTATTGTGCTTGTATTTCTCTGACAGTTGCCAGAAAATGATTCCAGGAAATAAAAAATGTTAAATGAATGAATGAGTTGAGTGTCTTATTCAATTAATCTCATAATTTCCTCACCAAGGAGGTTGAATTTTTGGTACTGTTAACATGTGTGTCATTCTGTCTGAAAACATGACAGCTAGAAAGGTTTTGAATAAATTCTGATAACAAAAAAAGCTCTGTAGGGATGTGGAGTGGGGTCATGTTAACAATCCATTCAAATCTGTTTTACTTCCACCACAGTCTTCAAGATCAAGTTAATTTGTCAAAATATTGATCAAAAAAGCCTTCCATCTTAAAAACTATGATTCTTACTAGTGTGGTGTGTATTGTCGACATATAAAAAGTATTCATTTCAATTTTTGATTCAGTTTCATTTATATAGGACCAAATCACACAAGGACCGCAAGGTGCTTAAAGTACAATACAAAGATTTAAAATATCTTGTCACATTTGACCTCTGACTTCTCCTTCAAGTTCAGTATTCCCTTTAAGTCTGGCGTCATCAGCCATTTCCAGGTCCAAACTCCTCTTCAGTTTCCAAAGTCAAACAAACACTGCGGCATCATTGAGAATTAAAAACTGTATAAATTCTTTCTCAATAAAATGATCAGTGTGGCTGCTCTGCCACGTGTAGCAATTACGTTTAACATCCAGGCAACCATGAAAACTGGATTTATGGAGATTCACAGAGTTAGAAATTAGCAAGGAGTTAGTTGGCTAGTTTCCATCTAAAGATGATATACCATGTTCTGACTGAGGGGTTTCTGAAAAATTAAGACATACAACTCTGCTATCACTGGGACATAAATGAAGGCAGAAAACTAAACAGCAATGACGTTTGTAGGGTTACTGAATTTGGTGTTGTCGGCATATAATGGTGTGCCAGCTACAGAGCTATAATTAATATAAACACATTAGCACAGTGAAGTTGGAGGATGAACGCTAAGTGTTTTCCCCTTGATAAAAGTTAAATGGACTAATTCTTATTTGGCACTTTTCTGCTCTCCCAGAGTACTTAAAGCACTGTATACATCATGCCTCATTCACCCATTCACACAGGTACTTCTAAACTCAAGTGCAACTAATAAGCATTCACACGCCGATGAACACATCGGAGGGCAACTTGGGGTTAGTATCTTGCCCAAAGATATTTTGCATGAAGACTGGGGCAGCCAGGAATTGAACCACCAACCTTCCAAACTTGATCTGCTCTACCACCTGAGCCACATCCACCCCACTGGGAACACGAGGGCTCCCAGTGGTTAGGAACAAATGCAAAAAAAAATGACAAAGGATGAACTGAAGCTCTGCCATCACGTAATGTCGCATACTGCTGTTTCTGATGTCATTTGGAAAAAAAAAAAAAAAAAAAAAAAAAGGAACAAATGCAATCTCATGGCAGCAGAAAGATGCTGAAAACACACCAAACCTCAGTCAGAGAAACACCTGAGATGATCCATCCAAAATATGAGGTTATTCATTAATATACCGCTGCATGGTTTGGATAACTCGTGATGAAAAACTCCTGATCCTCAGCTTTATGTACCCGTTCAAATCTTTGTTAATCTCAGAGTGATTCTTTTCTGACCCGATTAGATGTTTCATGTCTGGCAAACTGTGAGCCGATCGGCTATTTGGCACAGTATTGCCAAAATCAGGCCCTCCACACTATTTGCACGCTCTCTCTGTCTCCAAGGCAGGGTCGTATCTCCTTGTCAGTAGTTCTGGCAACACACATGAGAGGAACACAGCTTGTGCTTTTGGCAAAGTCTCCCACAGAAGTTGTTGATCTCGTAGGACACGCTGCACAACGAACTTTCGTCCACACCACAAGTTCACAGCAACTAATGTAAAATACAAACATGTGGAGCTGAATCTGGTGGTAATATGAGTGTGAGTTTTTCAACACTAATGAGCTGTCCAGACAGAAGTGCTTGTCTTCTGTTTTTTATTTTATTTCTAGTATACCTTTACCACTGCAGGTACATGTTAATCCCATCTGGGGATTGATCCAAGGTGTGGCTCAGATGGCCACACCACTAATCCACAAGAGCCAAGGTCTTGATGGCTCTGGGTCATAAGTTCACTATAGTGCTGTTATGCTGTTTCCTCCATGTTTTCACCCCAGAGAACAGTTGAGACATTTAACTTGGTTTTGTTGTTCTGCATTATGCAAATAAGGTAATTTTTGTTCATTTTGTTGTTACGTTACCTTCACGTTACTCTGCAAAATGATCTGAAACACCCGGTCTCATAATTACCATTTAACTTTAGAAACCCACAGGCTAGCTCCACACACCAACACATCCCTATCCTAACGAGGACATACGTGAGCTTTTTCTTAGTATTTAGGTATGCACAGAAAGCCAACAGCACTAATCAAAGATGAAAACCAGCACAAAGAGACTTTAAAGCGATCGTCACAATGATTCTACTGTAGAAACTTGAACAGGTAGAAAACAAGGCTGCAGCCTGACTTCACTGCAAATGACAGCTAGCCTTATCATCACTCTGGGTTCTTGGCTAGCTTGGTTTTAGCGTGCTGTCTGTGCAGGTGCTTGCGAAGAGCCAACCTTGTGTTAAGAGTGTGATGCAGTGCTTTCTATCCTGGAGCAGTCTCCACTGTGCCATCACACTCTGATCCTTTTGTGCAATAAAAATGAAAGTAATGTCCATATCCCACTGTTCCCTCCTTCGACACACAAACCGAAATCAGCGAGAGTGCAAGAACCGATGAGCGGGACTGATAGGCAGGCAGAGTAACAATTCCAAAGAACTGGACTACTGGGAAGCGGTTCTTGATTCCCATAGTTGCTGTACTGTGATGGATTCAAAGTAAAGAACAGTGTGTATGACTGCTGCACAGTGGCTGTGTCAGGGGTTGCTGTGTAAAAGTGGAGAAGAGGGGACCCAAACGCAGGACTCACGGTGGAGATTAAGGGTGTTTTATTGTAGTGGACGAATAAGGTGAGTAGGAGATGGCTGGCTGGCTGGCTGGCTGGCTGGCTGGCTAAACTGAACACACGGCAATAACAACATCAATGACCAGACGCTGAATAGAGAGAAACAGAGGGTTTAAATACAGGCTGGATGATGAGTAATTAGAGACTGGTGAGTGAACAGCTGAACTTAATCTGAGCAAAGACACATGGATGTAACTGGAACACAGGCAATGAGAATGAGTGGGAAATAAACTGAACATGGAAAAACCGAAAACACTGGGTCAGCGACCCAGGAACCCTGACAGGCTGTGGTTTCATGATCAGAAGTGGGTTACACAAAGGGTAGCAGAGATCACATGGAATATGAATTTTAGCTGATGATACATTTTGAACGAAAATAGCTGGCGCCTTGAGGCAACTGTTCTTGTGATTTGGCACTATATAAATAATTGAATTGAATAGAAACATCTGTCAAAGATATACGTTTTACTTTTGTACTTTGAGTACATTTCAGAGCCTTTTGTATGTATGCAACTTTTGTATGTCTATCTGAGTTATCTAGGGCTTTAGGAAATTGACTTTTGTTTTTTTTCCCTGTTCCTTGTTATGCTGAAATAAAACCGTTTATGCAAAATACAAACCTGATTATCAAGTGTCTCAGTTTCCTTCTTACTGTAGAGTTTCTCTTGCACAGGAGATCATATCTGACAGGTTAGACTTCTTGTTAGGAATGTCTAGGATTCCTGACAAGACAGACTGGAACAGAGGATTCATCAACTCTACACCACACTGCATTTTAATGTATGTTTACCCATTCTTTGTGCTTTGTTTTTGCAATTTTCCTAACAAAATATAAAGAAGCCAAGGCAGACTTGAGACTTTTCCACAGTATACAGCATGTCTGCATGTCTAGTAATTTAAAAGCTTTAAGGCCTTCAGGGAATTGACTGTTGTTTTGTTCCTTGTTCCTGCAGAAATGAAAAAAAAAAAGATGCCAATGAACCTGATCATGAGGTGTCACAGTTTCCTTCTCTCTGAAGAGTTTCTGTTACATAGGCGTAAAGTTGCTGCATGATCACAACCTACACATGGACCAGTAGACAGAATGTTAGCAGAATGTGCATGTGGCTTTGGTTAATTTTGTCATAGTAGCTATCATGGTCTCTTGGTCATCCAACTCATCTTTTCGTGTCTCTCTTCTCTGTCAGTGAGTGTATATATGTTTATGTGTTATGTTGTGCTTGTGTGTTTCAGAAGATGCACACATAATCATGACCTATAGCGCCCTGCATGGTGTAGCTCCAACTTACATCAGTGATCTTCCTCTTCCTTATCGCCCCAGCAGGTCCCTGAGGTCTTGTAACCAGGGCTTGCTGGTTATCCAGCATACAAGATTAAAAACAAAAGGTGACAGAGCGTTTGTATCAGTAGCTCCCAGACTCTGGAACTTGCTCCCTTTGAGTTTGAGATTTGTGGACTCAGTCATTTCTTTTAAAAAGCAGTTAAAAACGTATCTGTTTAAACTTGCTTTTGGTTGATTTAGTTTGTTTGAAGTTGTATGTCCGTTTCTGCTTCTGCGAAGCACTTTGTGAATTTTTATCTTGAAAGGCGCTATATAAATAAAATTTTACTTTACTTTTACATCTGAAGCACAGGAGTAAATATGCAGCTGCATGCAATTGTGCTGATTTTGCCCAGGGTACACAACGCTGCAGTTTTCCTACAGTCAATGCCACATCCTGGCATCACCTGTGGTATTCAAGCTTGGCACTCTTGTTTATTGGTATTTTGCTGCTTAAATTCACTTTGATGTCCTTTGTCCAAAAACCAGATGCCATGAGGAGGGTCGTGGTGATAAGATTTATGTGGAGACACTCCTTCGTACAGCTCTGCTATCACTCGGACATAAATGAAGACAGAAAACTAAACAGCAGTGACGTTTGTAGGGTTACAGAAGTTGGTCTTGTCGGCATATAATGGTGTGCCAGCTACAGAGCTATGGTTAGGATAATATAAACACATTAGCACAGTGAAGTTGGGAAATTGACTTTTGTTTTTCTTCTCTGTTTATGCAAAATACGAACCTGATCATCAGGTGTCTCAGTTTCCTTCTTGCTGTAGAGTTTCTCTTGCACAGGAGATCATATCTGACAGGTTAGACTTCTTGTTAGGAATGTCTAGGACTCCTGACAAGACAGACTGGAACAGAGGATTCATCAACTCTACACCACACTGGTAACTCTGTCAAGCAAATGCAGGTAATATGTCACTTAAACATACTTGTATGTGAATTTCTGGTGGTGTTATTACTGCACTTTCTTTTTATTAATGTCTCTATTATTGTGCTTGTATTTCTCTGACAGTTGCCAGAAAATGATTCCAGGAAATAAAAAATGTTAAATGAATGAATGAGTTGAGTGTCTTATTCAATTAATCTCATAATTTCCTCACCAAGGAGGTTGAATTTTTGGTACTGTTAACATGTGTGTCATTCTGTCTGAAAACATGACAGCTAGAAAGGTTTTGAATAAATTCTGATAACAAAAAAAGCTCTGTGGGGATGTGGAGTGGGGTCATGTTAACAATCCATTCAAATCTGTTTTACTTCCACCACAGTCTTCAAGATCAAGTTAATTTGTCAAAATATTGATCAAAAAAGCCTTCCATCTTAAAAACTATGATTCTTACTAGTGTGGTGTGTATTGTCGACATATAAAAAGTATTCATTTCAATTTTTGATTCAGTTTCATTTATATAGGACCAAATCACACAAGGACCGCAAGGTGCTTAAAGTACAATACAAAGATTTAAAATATCTTGTCACATTTGACCTCTGACTTCTCCTTCAAGTTCAGTATTCCCTTTAAGTCTGGCGTCATCAGCCATTTCCAGGTCCAAACTCCTCTTCAGTTTCCAAAGTCAAACAAACACTGCGGCATCATTGAGAATTAAAAACTGTATAAATTCTTTCTCAATAAAATGATCAGTGTGGCTGCTCTGCCACGTGTAGCAATTACGTTTAACATCCAGGCAACCATGAAAACTGGATTTATGGAGATTCACAGAGTTAGAAATTAGCAAGGAGTTAGTTGGCTAGTTTCCATCTAAAGATGATATACCATGTTCTGACTGAGGGGTTTCTGAAAAATTAAGACATACAACTCTGCTATCACTGGGACATAAATGAAGGCAGAAAACTAAACAGCAATGACGTTTGTAGGGTTACTGAATTTGGTCTTGTCGGCATATAATGGTGTGCCAGCTACAGAGCTATAATTAGGATAATATAAACACATTAGCACAGTGAAGTTGGAGGATGAACGCTAAGTGTTTTCCCCTTGATAAAAGTGAAATGGACTAATTCTTATTTGGCGCTTTTCTGCTCTCCCGGAGTACTCAAAGCGCTGTATACATCATGCCTCATTCACCCATTCACACAGGCACTTCTAAACTCAAGTGCAACTAATAAGCATTCACACGCCGATGAACACATCTGAGGGCAACTTGGGGTTAGTATCTTGCCCAAAGATATTTTGCATGAAGACTGGGGAAGCCAGGAATTGAACCACCAACCTTCCAAACTTGATCTGCTCTACCACCTGAGCCACATCCACCCCACTGGGAACACGAGGGCTCCCAGTGGTTAGGAACAAATGCAATCTCATGGCAGCAGAAAGATGCTGAAAACACACCAAACCTCAGTCAGAGAAACACCTGAGATGATCCATCCAAAATATGAGGTTATTCATTAATATACCGCTGCATGGTTTGGATAACTCGTGATGAAAAACTCCTGATCCTCAGCTTTATGTACCCGTTCAAATCTTTGTTAATCTCAGAGTGATTCTTTTCTGACCCGATTAGATATTTCATGTCTGGCAAACTGTGAGCCGATCGGCTATTTGGCACAGTATTGCCAAAATCAGGCCCTCCACACTATTTGCACGCTCTCTCTGTCTCCAAGGCAGGGTCGTATCTCTTCAGGGCTCGCAAAATCGCTAGCCCGACGTCCCGGGGCTAGCGATTTTTCCAGTCGGGCTACTAAAATCTTACTCAGCCCTGCCCGTCGGGCTATCATAGGAAGGAAAATATATGTCTATGCTTTTGCATTCTTTCGCCAATGTAGCTGAGTAATTATGTCATTGGCATCGATGAGCCACTGTCAATATGTGACATATTGAAATCGCGTTTGAATTTGCGCTTGTTTTTTGCTTTCACTTTCATTTTGTGATTGCGCGAAAGGTGTGTAGAGAGCAGCAGCACTGATTGGTGAGTGACGATTAATTGCGCACCAATTCCTCTGACATCGTCTTATCACTCATTAGCTTACTAGTCAAACATGACAAGTGAAATCTCTCGCAGCAAGCTTAAACATGTGAGAGGTTGAGTGCGCAAAGAATCGCTGACCGTTATGTAAGTGCGTGTGTAAAAGCAGCAGGATTTACGCTGGTATTTTAGTTCTGCTCAGCCAAATAAGACACGTCAGGGTGAAAAAGGGGCAGCCAAAGAAAAGCTTACCACAAAACGGAAAAGTTATGACAAATCAGACTGAGGCAAAAAGAAAGCGCAGCTTTTTTGGTTTCATGGACAAAAGAATTTCTGTGGCTGGAATATGCAAGCTAAATAACATGATGTTCTGCCAGGTGTGTTGTGAGTTTCATTTGATTTCTGAGTCGACAAGCGCCTTTGTTACTGGGACTAGTAATTTTATGAAAGACCCCATTAGAACCCATGAGAAATGCAAGAAATGCATTATTGCCCAGTCTGCAGTATCTTTCCCAGAACAAACAGCAATTGCAAAAAACATACTAAAAATAGACCAAGCACAACAAGAACTCCTGAAAAAGGTGTTTAGAACAGCGTGCTATATTGCAAAGAGTGAACTACCATTGGCAAAATTTAGCAGTCTTTGCAAACTTCAAAAAGCAAATGGCCTTGGTTCCACTTACTTCTTACCCGTGACTTCAGTGGAAATTTCAGATTCAGGATCTGACACAGACTGATTCATGTTCTACACAGTTCTTACAAGTTAATAGAAATTTCTGTTCCATTTGAACCAAGTATTTGAGTTGATGATTGTAATTTTTATACAGTTGTTGTGATTTTTATTTTAACAATTTTTTTGATTAATTTTTGTTTCCATTACAATATTATATTGTAATGGAAACAAAACATTAAAAAACATTGCTTTTTTTTTTAATTCGGGCTACTTAAATTTATTTTGGGCTACCAAAAACTGAAGAATGCCTTCCAGAAGGGCTACCAGAGATTTTGAAATTTTGCGAGCCTTGCTCTTTGTCAGTAGTTCTGGCAACACACATGAGAGGAACACAGCTTGTGCTTTTGGCAAAGTCTCCCACAGAAATTGTTGATCTCGTAGGACACGCTGCACAATGAACTTTCGTCCACACCACAAGGTCACAGCAACTAATGTAAAATACAAACATGTGGAGCTGAATCTGGTAGTAATATGAGTGTGAGTTTTTCAACACTAATGAGCTGTCCAGACAGAAGTGCTTGTCTTCTGTTTTTTATTTTATTTCTAGTATACCTTTACCACTGCAGGTACATGTTAATCCCATCTGGGGATTGATCCAAGGTGTGGCTCAGATGGCCACACCACTAATCCACAAGAGCCGAGGTCTTGATGGCTCTGGGTCATAAGTTCACTATAGTGCTGTTATGCTGTTTCCTCCATGTTTTCACCCCAGAGAACAGTTGAGACATTTAACTTGGTTTTGTTGTTCTGCATTATGCAAATAAGGTAATTTTTGTTCATTTTGTTGTTACGTTACCTTCACGTTACTCTGCAAAATGATCTGAAACACCCGGTCTCATAATTACCATTTAACTTTAGAAACCCACAGGCTACAGCTCCACACACCAACACATCCCTATCCTAACGAGGACATACGTGAGCTTTTTCTTAGTATTTAGGTATGCACAGAAAGCCAACAGCACTAATCAAAGATGAAAACCAGCACAAAGAGACTTTAAAGCGATCGTCACAATGATTCTACTGTAGAAACTTGAACAGGTAGAAAACAAGGCTGCAGCCTGACTTCACTGCAAATGACAGCTAGCCTTATCATCACTCTGGGTTCTTGGCTAGCTTGGTTTTAGCGTGCTGTCTGTGCAGGTGCTTGCGAAGAGCCAACCTTGTGTTAAGAGTGTGATGCAGTGCTTTCTATCCTGGAGCAGTCTCCACTGTGCCATCACACTCTGATCCTTTTGTGCAATAAAAATGAAAGTAATGTCCATATCCCACTGTTCCCTCCTTCGACACACAAACCGAAATCAGCGAGAGTGCAAGAACCGATGAGCGGGACTGATAGGCAGGCAGAGTAACAATTCCAAAGAACTGGACTACTGGCGGTTCTTGATTCCCATAGTTGCTGTACTGTGATGGATTCAAAGTAAAGAACAGTGTGTATGACTGCTGCACAGTGGCTGTGTCAGGGGTTGCTGTGTAAAAGTGGAGAAGAGGGGACCCAAACGCAGGACTCACGGTGGAGATTAAGGGTGTTTTATTGTAGTGGACGAATAAGGTGAGTAGGAGATGGCTGGCTGGCTGGCTGGCTGGCTGGCTGGCTAAACTGGACACACGGCAATAACAACATCAATGACCAGACGCTGAATAGAGAGAAACGGAGGGTTTAAATACAGGCTGGATGATGAGTAATTAGAGACTGGTGAGTGAACAGCTGAACTTAATCTGAGCAAAGACACATGGATGTAACTGGAACACAGGCAATGAGAATGAGTGGGAAATAAACTGAACATGGAAAAACCGAAAACACTGGGTCAGCGACCCAGAAACCCTGACAGGCTGTGGTTTCATGATCAGAAGTGGGTTACACAAAGGGTAGCAGAGATCACATGGAATATGAATTTTAGCTGATGATACATTTTGAACGAAAATAGCTGGCGCCTTGAGGCAACTGTTCTTGTGATTTGGCACTATATAAATAATTGAATTGAATAGAAACATCTGTCAAAGATATACGTTTTACTTTTGTACTTTGAGTACATTTCAGAGCCTTTTGTATGTATGCAACTTTTGTATGTCTATCTGAGTTATCTAGGGCTTTAGGAAATTGACTTTTGTTTTTCTTCCCTGTTCCTTGTTCCTTGTTATGCTGAAATAAAACCGTTTATGCAAAATACAAACCTGATTATCAAGTGTCTCAGTTTCCTTCTTACTGTAGAGTTTCTCTTGCACAGGAGATCATATCTGACAGGTTAGACTTCTTGTTAGGAATGTCTAGGATTCCTGACAAGACAGACTGGAACAGAGGATTCATCAACTCTACACCACACTGCATTTTAATGTATGTTTACCCATTCTTTGTGCTTTGTTTTTGCAATTTTCCTAACAAAATATAAAGAAGCCAAGGCAGACTTGAGACTTTTCCACAGTATACAGCATGTCTGCATGTCTAGTAATTTAAAAGCTTTAAGGCCTTCAGGGAATTGACTGTTGTTTTGTTCCTTGTTCCTGCAGAAATGAAAAAAAAAAAGATGCCAATGAACCTGATCATGAGGTGTCACAGTTTCCTTCTCTCTGAAGAGTTTCTGTTACATAGGCGTAAAGTTGCTGCATGATCACAACCTACACATGGACCAGTAGACAGAATGTTAGCAGAATGTGCATGTGGCTTTGGTTAATTTTGTCATAGTAGCTATCATGGTGTCTTGGTCATCCAACTCATCTTTTCGTGTCTCTCTTCTCTGTCAGTGAGTGTATATATGTTTATGTGTTATGTTGTGCTTGTGTGTTTCAGAAGATGCACACATAATCATGACCTATAGCGCCCTGCATGGTGTAGCTCCAACTTACATCAGTGATCTTCCTCTTCCTTATCGCCCCAGCAGGTCCCTGAGGTCTTGTAACCAGGGCTTGCTGGTTATCCAGCATACAAGATTAAAAACAAAAGGTGACAGAGCGTTTGTATCAGTGGCTCCCAGACTCTGGAACTTGCTCCCTTTGAGTTTGAGATTTGTGGACTCAGTCATTTCTTTTAAAAAGCAGTTAAAAACGTATCTGTTTAAACTTGCTTTTGGTTGATTTAGTTTGTTTGAAGTTGTATGTCCGTTTCTGCTTCTGCGAAGCACTTTGTGAATTTTTATCTTGAAAGGCGCTATATAAATAAAATTTTACTTTACTTTTACGTCTGAAGCACAGGAGTAAATATGCAGCTGCATGCAATTGTGCTGATTTTGCCCAGGGTACACAGCGCTGCAGTTTTCCTACAGTCAATGCCACATCCTGGCATCACCTGTGGTATTCAAGCTTGGCACTCTTGTTTATTGGTATTTTGCTGCTTAAATTCACTTTGATGTCCTTTGTCCAAAAACCAGATCCCATGAGGAGGGTCGTGGTGATAAGATTTATGTGGAGACACTCCTTCGTACAGCTCTGCAGTCACTCGGACATAAATGAAGACAGAAAACTAAACAGCAGTGACGTTTGTAGGGTTACAGAAGTTGGTCTTGTCGGCATATAATGGTGTGCCAGCTACAGAGCTATGGTTAGGATAATATAAACACATTAGCACAGTGAAGTTGGGAAATTGACTTTTGTTTTTCTTCTCTGTTTATGCAAAATACGAACCTGATCATCAGGTGTCTCAGTTTCCTTCTTGCTGTAGAGTTTCTCTTGCACAGGAGATCATATCTGACAGGTTAGACTTCTTGTTAGGAATGTCTAGGACTCCTGACAAGACAGACTGGAACAGAGGATTCATCAACTCTACACCACACTGGTAACTCTGTCAAGCAAATGCAGGTAATATGTCACTTAAACATACTTGTATGTGAATTTCTGGTGGTGTTATTACTGCACTTTCTTTTTATTAATGTCTCTATTATTGTGCTTGTATTTCTCTGACAGTTGCCAGAAAATGATTCCAGGAAATAAAAAATGTTAAATGAATGAATGAGTTGAGTGTCTTATTCAATTAATCTCATAATTTCCTCACCAAGGAGGTTGAATTTTTGGTACTGTTAACATGTGTGTCATTCTGTCTGAAAACATGACAGCTAGAAAGGTTTTGAATAAATTCTGATAACAAAAAAAGCTCTGTAGGGATGTGGAGTGGGGTCATGTTAACAATCCATTCAAATCTGTTTTACTTCCACCACAGTCTTCAAGATCAAGTTAATTTGTCAAAATATTGATCAAAAAAGCCTTCCATCTTAAAAACTATGATTCTTACTAGTGTGGTGTGTATTGTCGACATATAAAAAGTATTCATTTCAATTTTTGATTCAGTTTCATTTATATAGGACCAAATCACACAAGGACCGCAAGGTGCTTAAAGTACAATACAAAGATTTAAAATATCTTGTCACATTTGACCTCTGACTTCTCCTTCAAGTTCAGTATTCCCTTTAAGTCTGGCGTCATCAGCCATTTCCAGGTCCAAACTCCTCTTCAGTTTCCAAAGTCAAACAAACACTGTGGCATCATTGAGAATTAAAAACTGTATAAATTCTTTCTCAATAAAATGATCAGTGTGGCTGCTCTGCCACATGTAGCAATTACGTTTAACATCCAGGCAACCATGAAAACTGGATTTATGGAGATTCACAGAGTTAGAAATTAGCAAGGAGTTAGTTGGCTAGTTTCCATCTAAAGATGATATACCATGTTCTGACTGAGGGGTTTCTGAAAAATTAAGACATACAACTCTGCTATCACTGGGACATAAATGAAGGCAGAAAACTAAACAGCAATGACGTTTGTAGGGTTACTGAATTTGGTCTTGTCGGCATATAATGGTGTGCCAGCTACAGAGCTATAATTAGGATAATATAAACACATTAGCACAGTGAAGTTGGAGGATGAACGCTAAGTGTTTTCCCCTTGATAAAAGTGAAATGGACTAATTCTTATTTGGCGCTTTTCTGCTCTCCCGGAGTACTCAAAGCGCTGTATACATCATGCCTCATTCACCCATTCACACAGGCACTTCTAAACTCAAGTGCAACTAATAAGCATTCACACGCCGATGAACACATCTGAGGGCAACTTGGGGTTAGTATCTTGCCCAAAGATATTTTGCATGAAGACTGGGGCAGCCAGGAATTGAACCACCAACCCTCCAATCTTGATCTGCTCTACCACCTGAGCCACATCCACCCCACTGGGAACATGAGGGCTCCCAGCGGTTAGGAACAAATGCAATCTCATGGCAGCAGAAAGATGCTGAAAACACACCAAACCTCAGTCAGAGAAACACCTGAGATGATCCATCCAAAATATGAGGTTATTCATTAATATACCGCTGCATGGTTTGGATAACTCGTGATGAAAAACTCCTGATCCTCAGCTTTATGTACCCGTTCAAATCTTTGTTAATCTCAGAGTGATTCTTTTCTGACCCGATTAGATATTTCATGTCTGGCAAACTGTGAGCCGATCGGCTATTTGGCACAGTATTGCCAAAATCAGGCCCTCCACACTATTTGCACGCTCTCTCTGTCTCCAAGGCAGGGTCGTATCTCTTTGTCAGTAGTTCTGGCAACACACATGAGAGGAACACAGCTTGTGCTTTTGGCAAAGTCTCCCACAGAAGTTGTTGATCTCGTAGGACACGCTGCACAATGAACTTTCGTCCACACCACAAGGTCACAGCAACTAATGTAAAATACAAACATGTGGAGCTGAATCTGGTAGTAATATGAGTGTGAGTTTTTCAACACTAATGAGCTGTCCAGACAGAAGTGCTTGTCTTCTGTTTTTTTTTTAAATTTCTAGTATACCTTTACCACTGCAGGTACATGTTAATCCCATCTGGGGATTGATCCAAGGTGTGGCTCAGATGGCCACACCACTAATCCACAAGAGCCGAGGTCTTGATGGCTCTGGGTCATAAGTTCACTATAGTGCTGTTATGCTGTTTCCTCCATGTTTTCACCCCAGAGAACAGTTGAGACATTTAACTTGGTTTTGTTGTTCTGCATTATGCAAATAAGGTAATTTTTGTTCATTTTGTTGTTACGTTACCTTCACGTTACTCTGCAAAATGATCTGAAACACCCGGTCTCATAATTACCATTTAACTTTAGAAACCCACAGGCTACAGCTCCACACACCAACACATCCCTATCCTAACGAGGACATACGTGAGCTTTTTCTTAGTATTTAGGTATGCACAGAAAGCCAACAGCACTAATCAAAGATGAAAACCAGCACAAAGAGACTTTAAAGAGATCGTCACAATGATTCTACTGTAGAAACTTGAACAGGTAGAAAACAAGGCTGCAGCCTGACTTCACTGCAAATGACAGCTAGCCTTATCATCACTCTGGGTTCTTGGCTAGCTTGGTTTTAGCGTGCTGTCTGTGCAGGTGCTTGTGAAGAGCCAACCTTGTGTTAAGAGTGTGATGCAGTGCTTTCTATCCTGGAGCAGTCTCCACTGTGCCATCACACTCTGATCCTTTTGTGCAATAAAAATGAAAGTAATGTCCATATCCCACTGTTCCCTCCTTCGACACACAAACCGAAATCAGCGAGAGTGCAAGAACCGATGAGCGGGACTGATAGGCAGGCAGAGTAACAATTCCAAAGAACTGGACTACTGGCGGTTCTTGATTCCCATAGTTGCTGTACTGTGATGGATTCAAAGTAAAGAACAGTGTGTATGACTGCTGCACAGTGGCTGTGTCAGGGGTTGCTGTGTAAAAGTGGAGAAGAGGGGACCCAAACGCAGGACTCACGGTGGAGATTAAGGGTGTTTTATTGTAGTGGACGAATAAGGTGAGTAGGAGATGGCTGGCTGGCTGGCTGGCTGGCTAAACTGGACACACGGCAATAACAACATCAATGACCAGACGCTGAATAGAGAGAAACGGAGGGTTTAAATACAGGCTGGATGATGAGTAATTAGAGACTGGTGAGTGAACAGCTGAACTTAATCTGAGCAAAGACACATGGATGTAACTGGAACACAGGCAATGAGAATGAGTGGGAAATAAACTGAACATGGAAAAACCGAAAACACTGGGTCAGCGACCCAGGAACCCTGACAGGCTGTGGTTTCATGATCAGAAGTGGGTTACACAAAGGGTAGCAGAGATCACATGGAATATGAATTTTAGCTGATGATACATTTTGAACGAAAATAGCTGGCGCCTTGAGGCAACTGTTCTTGTGATTTGGCACTATATAAATAATTGAATTGAATAGAAACATCTGTCAAAGATATACGTTTTACTTTTGTACTTTGAGTACATTTCAGAGCCTTTTGTATGTATGCAACTTTTGTATGTCTATCTGAGTTATCTAGGGCTTTAGGAAATTGACTTTTGTTTTTCTTCCCTGTTCCTTGTTCCTTGTTATGCTGAAATAAAACCGTTTATGCAAAATACAAACCTGATTATCAAGAGTCTCAGTTTCCTTCTTACTGTAGAGTTTCTCTTGCACAGGAGATCATATCTGACAGGTTAGACTTCTTGTTAGGAATGTCTAGGATTCCTGACAAGACAGACTGGAACAGAGGATTCATCAACTCTACACCACACTGCATTTTAATGTATGTTTACCCATTCTTTGTGCTTTGTTTTTGCAATTTTCCTAACAAAATATAAAGAAGCCAAGGCAGACTTGAGACTTTTCCACAGTATACAGCATGTCTGCATGTCTAGTAATTTAAAAGCTTTAAGGCCTTCAGGGAATTGACTGTTGTTTTGTTCCTTGTTCCTGCAGAAATGAAAAAAAAAAAGATGCCAATGAACCTGATCATGAGGTGTCACAGTTTCCTTCTCTCTGAAGAGTTTCTGTTACATAGGCGTAAAGTTGCTGCATGATCACAACCTACACATGGACCAGTAGACAGAATGTTAGCAGAATGTGCATGTGGCTTTGGTTAATTTTGTCATAGTAGCTATCATGGTGTCTTGGTCATCCAACTCATCTTTTCGTGTCTCTCTTCTCTGTCAGTGAGTGTATATATGTTTATGTGTTATGTTGTGCTTGTGTGTTTCAGAAGAAGCACACATAATCATGACCTATAGCGCCCTGCATGGTGTAGCTCCAACTTACATCAGTGATCTTCCTCTTCCTTATCGCCCCAGCAGGTCCCTGAGGTCTTGTAACCAGGGCTTGCTGGTTATCCAGCATACAAGATTAAAAACAAAAGGTGACAGAGCGTTTGTATCAGTAGCTCCCAGACTCTGGAACTTGCTCCCTTTGAGTTTGAGATTTGTGGACTCAGTCATTTCTTTTAAAAAGCAGTTAAAAACGTATCTGTTTAAACTTGCTTTTGGTTGATTTAGTTTGTTTGAAGTTGTATGTCCGTTTCTGCTTCTGCGAAGCACTTTGTGAATTTTTATCTTGAAAGGCGCTATATAAATAAAATTTTACTTTACTTTTACGTCTGAAGCACAGGAGTAAATATGCAGCTGCATGCAATTGTGCTGATTTTGCCCAGGGTACACAACGCTGCAGTTTTCCTACAGTCAATGCCACATCCTGGCATCACCTGTGGTATTCAAGCTTGGCACTCTTGTTTATTGGTATTTTGCTGCTTAAATTCACTTTGATGTCCTTTGTCCAAAAACCAGATCCCATGAGGAGGGTCGTGGTGATAAGATTTATGTGGAGACACTCCTTCGTACAGCTCTGCAGTCACTCGGACATAAATGAAGACAGAAAACTAAACAGCAGTGACGTTTGTAGGGTTACAGAAGTTGGTCTTGTCGGCATATAATGGTGTGCCAGCTACAGAGCTATGGTTAGGATAATATAAACACATTAGCACAGTGAAGTTGGGAAATTGACTTTTGTTTTTCTTCTCTGTTTATGCAAAATACGAACCTGATCATCAGGTGTCTCAGTTTCCTTCTTGCTGTAGAGTTTCTCTTGCACAGGAGATCATATCTGACAGGTTAGACTTCTTGTTAGGAATGTCTAGGACTCCTGACAAGACAGACTGGAACAGAGGATTCATCAACTCTACACCACACTGGTAACTCTGTCAAGCAAATGCAGGTAATATGTCACTTAAACATACTTGTATGTGAATTTCTGGTGGTGTTATTACTGCACTTTCTTTTTATTAATGTCTCTATTATTGTGCTTGTATTTCTCTGACAGTTGCCAGAAAATGATTCCAGGAAATAAAAAATGTTAAATGAATGAATGAGTTGAGTGTCTTATTCAATTAATCTCATAATTTCCTCACCAAGGAGGTTGAATTTTTGGTACTGTTAACATGTGTGTCATTCTGTCTGAAAACATGACAGCTAGAAAGGTTTTGAATAAATTCTGATAACAAAAAAAGCTCTGTAGGGATGTGGAGTGGGGTCATGTTAACAATCCATTCAAATCTGTTTTACTTCCACCACAGTCTTCAAGATCAAGTTAATTTGTCAAAATATTGATCAAAAAAGCCTTCCATCTTAAAAACTATGATTCTTACTAGTGTGGTGTGTATTGTCGACATATAAAAAGTATTCATTTCAATTTTTGATTCAATTTCATTTATATAGGACCAAATCACACAAGGACCGCAAGGTGCTTAAAGTACAATACAAAGATTTAAAATATCTTGTCACATTTGACCTCTGACTTCTCCTTCAAGTTCAGTATTCCCTTTAAGTCTGGCGTCATCAGCCATTTCCAGGTCCAAACTCCTCTTCAGTTTCCAAAGTCAAACAAACACTGTGGCATCATTGAGAATTAAAAACTGTATAAATTCTTTCTCAATAAAATGATCAGTGTGGCTGCTCTGCCACGTGTAGCAATTACGTTTAACATCCAGGCAACCATGAAAACTGGATTTATGGAGATTCACAGAGTTAGAAATTAGCAAGGAGTTAGTTGGCTAGTTTCCATCTAAAGATGATATACCATGTTCTGACTGAGGGGTTTCTGAAAAATTAAGACATACAACTCTGCTATCACTGGGACATAAATGAAGGCAGAAAACTAAACAGCAATGACGTTTGTAGGGTTACTGAATTTGGTCTTGTCGGCATATAATGGTGTGCCAGCTACAGAGCTATAATTAGGATAATATAAACACATTAGCACAGTGAAGTTGGAGGATGAACGCTAAGTGTTTTCCCCTTGATAAAAGTGAAATGGACTAATTCTTATTTGGCGCTTTTCTGCTCTCCCGGAGTACTCAAAGCGCTGTATACATCATGCCTCATTCACCCATTCACACAGGCACTTCTAAACTCAAGTGCAACTAATAAGCATTCACACGCCGATGAACACATCTGAGGGCAACTTGGGGTTAGTATCTTGCCCAAAGATATTTTGCATGAAGACTGGGGAAGCCAGGAATTGAACCACCAACCTTCCAAACTTGATCTGCTCTATAGAAGTCCAGACGCTTTTCTTTCCAAGCTCCTTAGACTACAATGACCTGGATGACTGAGAACCTTCACAGACATGATTTCTTAATGACATCAAAAGAAAATTGGGGAGTACTGGCAACACCTCAGGATTTTCCAGAAACCATCTGACTTGGAGGAAAGAGATGTCCCATATGGAAAAGATATATGTAAATCTTATAAAGTTTGTATCTGTCTTGTGTGAAACTTGTATGAAAAGCATACAAGAGTGAAAACAGATATAAGATCCCTTGAAAAATTATATAAATGAAACTTGTATGTTTTGGATACTTCCAAAAACAATATATGAAAGTAATGAGAAAGTGGCCACTTTCATGAGTAAATCAAAGCCTTATATGATTCACTATATGAAGTAGGCCACATCTTATGCAAGTATTTTATAAGTTTTTTCTATTTCTTTTCCATATGGGGTGGTTGGGCCACTGACCAGCACCACAATAGTTTCCTACAAATCTGCAGGAAACCAGTGCATTTCTGCTGCTGCTGTCAATTGGTCTTGTTGTTGAAAAATGCACTTTTATTCTTGCAAACTGAAAGAGGTTAGTATGGAAAAGATGAAAACTGATCAAGCTGTTTGCAGCTGGCTCCAAAACACCATGGTGCACTGCAGCAGAGAGAAAGTTGGAACAGAAAATTATCTAAAACTGTGTGTTGGATAAATTGATTGTCATTAATTAAATGACTTATGTGTAAAGAATAAAAATTAAAAGCAAGTGCCAATAAACTGTTAACACATGACCTATTGAACCCTATGAGACCAGACTGTCTCATGTTGTAACCTTTTAAACTCACAGAGTCCTGCAAGATAGAGGAACTGAAACCGCGACCGCACCTGCCAGTTCCTGTCATCTCACCAGAAAGACATGTTCATAGTTAGAGGAAGTCACGTACTGCTTGAAAAAGATACTGTATAACCAATCAAGCGTTTGCCTTATATGGGATTTTGAAGCTCTGGAAACTTATGTGACCCACTTTGCTTACAATTAAAGAGTGAGGCGGACGCAGACGAGTTGGAGTTTTTTGAGTGGACGTGTGAGAGCAACACTCAGCCAATGCGCTCCCCTTGCAAGTGAAACTATTCTGGTGTCTGTGTGGTTGCTTTCAGTAACAGTTTCTGCATTAAGCAGCAGGGTTGACTTAAACCCAACACTGTGTACATCACAGCAACACTACCCCAAACAGGAAATTATAGAAATATTTTTTCCTTCTCCTCACCTGCCACTGCAGTCTTATCACAGTCCTCCATCTCAGCGACTTCTTATCTTTACAGAAAATCTGTGAATCATACATGCAGGTAGTCTGTTATATAAAATAAATAAAAAAAGGTTTGTATTTCTGTCTGCACCAGACAGAGAAATAAGTGCACATCTTGTCACTGATGTTGAAATTTGCTGAGATTTGAGGGCCGTAAAAACCTTATGATTCACATAATTTTCATCCTCTTCAGCCTAAAGTGCTTCATCTCAAAGATTCTGACTCTGAAAAATGTTACACTGATTTACACTGACCCTTCTCCCATCCAATGCATCTACATACTTTTACATGCACAGATTTTACAAGTTATTCTCTCTCTTTTGTGATGATGAAAAGTTTGCAACAATAATGTTCTATTTAATATATGGGTTACTTACTTCTGGTTTGTGCATTCTTCTTTATGGAATTATCTGCACTCACTGCAGATGAAGAACTTTCCTCTGATGCAGAATCAAATGTCAGTGACACAGGAGTATCCTCACCCAGTGTACAGGCGCCTTTCGAAAATACAATCATACAACCTATTAAAAAGTTATGTACATGGTTACAGCTGATGTAGTTCAGCCTTCATTTAGAATTACGCTATTGCTGTCATATAGAATGTTTTCAATTTTTGTTCAGTAATTTATTCAGTTCTGTTATGTGTTTAGACATGTGTTATACAGTACGTTTAATGTCCTTCCATTTTGCCTCAAACTTAGAGTTACACCAGCACACTAGAGGTCTGATCTGGGCTGCCAGATAGTAATCCTCAAAGCACGGTAGAGCCATGCCCCCCCCACTCACCAGGCAGCTGCATTGTTGCATATTTCACTCTCAGCCTTTTATTTCCGGATATGAATCTTGAGCAATGCATCCCACTCCCTAAATTGTTTTGCTGGAACCTCAACTGGAAGTGCTGCAAACAAATATAGCAGCTTTGGGAGGATATTTATCTTTATCGCTCTAACTCTGCTGCCCAGATCGAGGAGGAGCAGACCCCACCTCTCCAGATCTTCATATATCTTCCTGTTCACCCGATTATAATTAACTTCATATAACAATGCAGGGTCTTTTGTCAGCAAGTTTTGAGATCCCAATGTTAATCTCTTCTGCTGATATTTCTCTGATGAGTTTTTTATTCTGCTGCTTACCTATAAATGGTAGATCTAGGCTGGATAAGAAATTCTGAATCTTATGCTCATCTGCTTTATCCGGTTGTGTGTATAGCTCAGCGTAATATTCTTCAAATGCTCTCTGAATTTCTTTGAGTTTATTAGTTATCTTATTTGTTTTTAAATTTCGAACTTTATGAATAGTGTTCTCCTGTTGTTGCCTCCTGAGTCTCCATGATAATAGCCTAGCCGCTATGGGTCCTGCCTCATACCACCGTTGTCTATTATATTTTTTAAAAATTTCAATTTCCTCACTTAAAATTTTGTGGATCTCCTGTTTACTGGCCTCATCTGCTCCAATACCTGGGGGCACCTTGTAACGGTGTGAAGTTGTTCCAATTTTTCCAAATTTTCCTGCAAATCTGACAGCCTTTTTGCTCTCACCTTCTTTAGGACTGCACATTTTGCAATAATTTTACCCCTAAGGTATCCCATAAAATTGTAGGATTAACTGTTCCATTGTCATTGAGTTCTAAATATGTTTTTAACTCCTGTCCCATTTCTCTTTTAAACGAGTCATTATTTAACAGACCTGTGTTAAGCCTCCATAAGGTGTTTTTGTGGCTAGCTTTAAACCCAATCTTCATAGTTAGTCCCGAATAATCAGATAAATCTCTCTGTCCTATTATACAATCCTTCACTCTGTGGAGATCTTTACTAAAAGTAAAGAAATAATCAATCCTCAAGTACATATCATGTCTCGCTGGATAAAATGTAAATTTGCGTTCATGTTTGTGTAAATATCTCCATATATCTATAAGCCCCAACTCAGATAACATTGTTTTTACTTGTTTCTCTAATTTAGTTCCCCTCCGGTCTCGGCTAGTTGTATCCCATTTTGGATGGAGAAGTAAATTAAAATCTCCTGCACATATACATGTACCAACACTTTCTGCGGCAATAAGACTGAATATCTCCTTAAAGAACCGTACTACTACCAGGGGGTGCATATATATTACACAGCGTGACGTCTTCCTGTTCCATTTTCCCTTTCACCAACACAAATCTTCCCTCTTTATCTTTATGTTCTCCAGTAAACTCAAAACCAACCTTGTTCGGTATCAGAATGGCCACTCCTCTTTTTTTGCCAGATCTATGTGAGGCATAATAGATATTTTTGAATCCCATTCTCTTCCACTTCTCATGTTCTTCCTTTGATAGATGCATTTCTTGTAGAAATGCAATATCATTTTTTTCCCTTTTTAGCTTTGAAACTATCTTACTCCTCTTAATGGGATTCTTTATACCATTTACATTCAAAGACAATACCTTATAATACCGCATATGTTCTATGCATTTCCAACTTATTTTCCTGCACCAACATAACAATACTCCCAGCCCTCAGAACACATAATAAACACACATGAACAAAGACAGAACTTGTCTTAACCAAATAAACCAGGTCTTCCATAAGAGAGGTTTTTTTTCTCTCCTCTCAGTCTGGGGGAAATGCCACAGTGTGGGGCCCCTCTCGTTTCCTATTTTAAAAGAAAAAGGGAAACTAAAAAACAAAAACAAAAAACATGTGAGACACCTGCATCGGACCCTCACCACTCCATGATCAAAGGGGGATCGACGTGCCATATTCCATCACAGCCAGGGGAGGAGGCCATCCAACCATATACCCCCCTGTATTGATCAGCAGCCCGGTGCACCTGTTGTTCCGTTGGTCTTATGTTCATCTTAACAGCGAAACGGGGCGGGTGGGGCACAGGTGTTACTCCTCCGTACCGACGTCCTCCGTGCGCTGGAAAACCTTCAGCTTTTCCCGTGCACTCCCACGTAGATCAGCTGTATCCCCGGCGCACCGCGGCCCAACCACGCTCGTCGGTAACATACTGCTGATCATCTCCACCGTAATGCCTTTGGGCTTTCTTGTGGCCACCGGTCCCACCGTCTTCTAAGATCCGCTGCAGCTTCCTCCACGTTATTGTATAGGACCATTCCCAAGTCAAAATGAACCCGCATTTAGCAAGCAGGGTCTGGAACCGGATGGCGTTTTCTTTAAGTACTTTTTTAACTGGGCCTTACTCTTTTCTCTTCATTTGTATGTTTTCGGCATAGTCATGATCAAAGAAAATCCGTTTCTCCTTTATATATCCAGGCTTCTTCCATGCAGCGCATAGGATTTGTTCTTTAATATTGAACTTTAAGAAGCGCACCACCGTTGATCGAGGGGGCGCCCCCGGCGGCGGCTGCACTCCCAGCGCCCGGTGAGCTCTCTCTATCCCTAGGTTCTTCTCGCTGCCCAAGTCCACACCGTCCCCCAACTCCGATATCATCATGCTTTCCACATACCTTAGCATGGAGGTGCCTTCTATGTTCTCAGGGATGCCATATATCCGTATGTTATTACGGCGTGAGTGCCCCTCCAAATCCGTAACCTTCTCTTGGAGCTGCCTCTGGTTATCCAGCAGCTGAACAATGGCATCCCTCACTCCAATGTCCCATTTCTCCTTCCCTACCATGTTTCTTTCCATTTCTTCCAGACGTTTCCCCACCTCCTCGATCCTGCTTGTGGCGGCGGTAACCTGTTGATTTATCTCGTGGGTTAACTCGCTCATTTGGGCTTTCATGTCCTCTTTCAAACTTGTTCTCACGAGCGATAGCTCCTTCTTCATCTCTGCCTTAAGGTCTTGCATGCCCTCCGCCACTACTTCACTCACCACTTGTCTGAGGGGGCCTATGTTGCGGCCTCTGTCGCCATCTTCTCACCCTCTTGCTCGGAGCGTGTTTCATATGTCTTACTCTCAAGTCGCGTTTCTAAGCTTCGGCCTGGGGCTCGTCCCTTCTTATTTTTTATCTCCGCTCATTATTCTTGAAGGGAAAGTCGCTTTTAATGAATTATATTCTTGAATTGCGGATTATTTTAGCTATCGATGCAGGAGCTCCTGTTTATGCTGCTACTCTCGCCACCAAAACACCGGAAGTCCAAATCATAAAATTCTTAAATCCATCAAGTCTCTCTGTGCCTGGGTCCAAAACATGACATCACTGTTTTGTACATTTTAACACAATTTAAACCCCACATTTGTGAAAGAAAATCAAAACACTTTTTTGAAAAGTCTGTAACAAAACCATCAAATCTGATAAAGGTTATTTAAATAGTGCAAAAGAAGAATGGATTAGAATAAAAAATAAATACTACAACTTTGCCTATGGTACAATGTGTACAATGATTATACAACGATTTTTTCTTTTATTTTAACCTATGTGACTTTTCATTTTAGTAACAGATTGGAATTTTGTGTTGTAACATTTATGAGTTTCATGCTTTCATAGTGGTACTTGGGAGAGCTTGACATTTTCTCATGTGGTACACAGTGTAAAAAGTTTGAGAAACACTGATAAGGTAAGTGTATGTGTGTTTTTGGAAAACATTTGAAGCTGCTGTACAGAATCTTTGAAACAAGCTAGTGTAACCCCTCTCAGTCTCTATCTCCAGTGCTGTATGAGTAAAACTCTCTGGACTCGAGATGGGTAGAGCTCAGGTGTGGTTTATTCCCCTTTTGTGGGTCTCTGCAACAACATGGGACATGAATAATCATGGGTTTCCAGCAACAGGATTCCGCCCAAACACAGCAAAAGCTTCGTTGCTACAACGGGAAAAACAAATGATCGTATAGGGAACTCTTAATTTTCTCAAAATAAATAAAAACCAAAAATTTATTGGAAAATAAAATGGCAACAAAACTTATTACGGGAAAAAGAAGAAAAATATTACTGTATAGTGGTTTAGGTAAAAAAAAAAAAAAAAAAAAAAGGAAAATTAATTTACTTAAATGCGCATTCATATTCATGTGAAAATAAATAAACGTCCAGACCAAAACCAAAATTTCCTTTCATGTACAATGGTAAATGGAACAATGCTGCCATCTACTGGACAAAACTTAATAAGCAGTATTTCTTAAACAGAATTAACCTGCAGCTCAACCAAATACATGTTTTAAAATACACATACCTGCAACAACATGGGACATGAATAACCATGGGTTTCCAGCAACAGAATTCCGCCCAAACTATCAAGAGAAGTTTCAAATTATTAGACACGACAGTCTCCTCTAGCTGTTAGCCATTAGCTCAGCGTGTTCTTTTTTCTACCGTCTAACCTAGGGGTCAGCAACCTTTAACACCCAAAGAGCCATTTGGACCCGGTTTCCACGCAAAAGAAAACACTGGGAGCCACAAATACATTTTGACATCTAAAATGAAGATAACACTGTATATATTGTTTTTTACCTTTATGCTTTGTGTGAACAACTAAGGTGTGTTGCTTATGAAATCCATGAAGTGCTACAGAGAAAATTACATTTTATTTATGTAATTAACACATTTTGAACTCTTAAAGAAATATAACAAAAGGAAAGACACCCAGCTGAACTAAAATGATCCATGTAGCAAACAAAAACTGTTATATTGCCTTTGGGCTTTTGGAGCCTTGACCTAACTTTTAAAAATAATTGGAAAAAAGCACTATGCTGCTAAAAAAATGAAAAATAGATATTTGCAAAACTCACAAACTCATATTTACATCAGGGACAATAGTTACCATAGCCGGTTCAATGCATTCGTAACAATCTCTGCTGTAATCAAAAGTCCAGATCGTTCCTTACTGTTTATTTTTCTCTCATCAATTATAATGTGTTAATGTTGATTTGTTCTTTTACAGATTTAAGTTGTATTCATGTCTCGGTGGACATACTACAGTTGATTATATGTATGCATGTGTGTCTTTAAGATGGGTGGATATTAGCTCATATCATGAGTAGATCAGTCTCTAAGAGGTGTTTTTTAAACGCTGGCTGGCTGTTTCAGTTTCAGTTTTAGTTTATGACGTAGCTGCTTTAGAAGCAGGCCATCGAGGCAGCATGCCGGGCTCCGAGGATGAGATTAAGTGCTGCACTCGGTACTTTCTCTTCACCTGTGTGGACTTGTTGCTGTTCCTGCTTGATATAGGGCTGGATATATGGGCTGCTGTGTCCCTCTACAAGCAGGAGGCCTACGTGTACTTCAGCCTCCTGCTGCTGTTTCTCTTGGGCTCGTCCATGTTGGTTCAGGTGTACAGCTGGCTGTGGTACCGTTACGATGATTTCAAAATGAAGACAAAGATTGAGAAGAAGCCGAGCCAGTGCCAGCTCAAGCTGCTGCATGTTTTCCAGCTGGGGATCTTCTTCAGGTTGTTTCATGATGATATTTGTGCATTCATAGAGCCCCAGGCACCATCTTTACATTTCCTCACATGTTCCTAGAAATATTTGATTTATAGGAAATAAAATTAAATGAACTTGTTTATTTGGCAGCTGCACCCACTACACTACAGGTGTAGTAACATTAAATTATTTACAAATTATTCTGTTTAATTTCCTCTTGATTTTAGGTTTCTGTTTATAGACCCATGAGTCATGGATCCATTTTCTTTTCAGTATATAAGCTAGTCACATCAATCACTCACTTAGTTGTTTACTACTTATGTTCTGTAGATCTTTCTTTTCTTTATTATAATTGGGTAAAGCCTGTTTTATTCGGACGTTTGTTGCTATTTTTTGGTTGGAGATATTTTCAGTTCAGCGTGTCTGGTGGGAGGATTTGATGTAACTGGTTTTTCTGGTTCACAGGTATGCAGGAGTCATGGAGAAGTTTGTGCAAAGCTTACATGGAAAGTGTGGCCGAGTTTCTGAGACAGGATCTCTACATTTTGCGCTTCATAGAGACGTTTTCAGAGAGCGCCCCGCAGCTTGCTCTCATGCTCACCATCATTCTGGACAAATGTCGGCTGGATCCTGTTACAGGTATAGTTTGTTACTCAGCTTTTGATCACGTATACTTGGATCACTCAGGTGTAGCTTTTTGTTGAAAGTAGAATTACGAATAAAACCACATTCAAAGGTTTCTCATCTGTTTATAACCTGAATTCCAAAAGGGTTGGGACGCTGTGTAAATTGTAAATAAAAACAGAATCCAGTGATCTGCAAATTAATAAACACTTATTTTATTTACAACAGAACATAGAAAATATATCAGTCTATCATCAAGCTCGAGTTTGATGGCAGCAGCATGTGTCAAAAAAATAGGAACAGGGTCAAATTTTCCACTATGTAGTTTGCCCTCTTCTTTTAACAACAGACTGTAAATGTCTGGGAACTGAGGCGATGAGCTGCTGGACATTTGGGAGAGGAACACTGTCCCATTCTTGCCTGATGTAAGATTGTAGCTGATCAACAGTTCTGAGTCGTATTTTTTGTTTCATGATGCTGCAAATGTTTTCAGTTGGTGAGAGATTGTGACTGAAGGCAGACCAGGTCACCCAGACTTTATCGTGAAGCCTTTATAATACACGCAGTATGCAGTTCAGCCTTGTCTTGCTGTGTTGTTCAGTTTGTTTCTAAGGCTCTCTCTACATAAAGGTCTGTATGGGAGCACGTGTTGTTCTAGAAACTTTCAGCATTGATGGTGCCTTTCCAGATGTGCAAACTGCCAATTCAACAGGTGGTTCAATAGGCAGCCACCATTTGGTGAGAGATGAGATGATGAGATAGCCTTTATTTGTCAGTTGCAGTTGCCCACAACCGAGATGACGGACCTTGCCGACCGTACATACAATACACAAATATCACCTTGGGGAGACAGGTCAGGCTAGGTAGCAAAAGGAAAAACAGCGAACTGTGTAACACAAAAGGGTAATCCAGGAGAAAAAGAATGCCTTGAAAAAAATTAGTATGTTGCATGTACTGAATTAGGGATGGGTATTGATAAGATTTTCACGATTCCGATTCCATTTTCGATTCTGTTTAACGATTTGATTCTTTATCGATTCTCTTATCGATTCTTTTTTTTTTTTAAAAAGGAGAACACTAAGGTCGATTAGCTTAGAACTTTGTTTTATATCTTCTCTTTGAACAAGACATAAATTTAGGAGCAGCATGGCCTTACAAACCCAACAGTGAGATCTTAAGAGATCCACAGCCTACGGCTCTTCAATGGGGTGTCACGGGGTCCCCAGGAAAAAAAATTGTAAATGTAAAATAATAAAATAAATATTCTTCTGTAGCAATAACAAAGTATAACATAAATTATTCAGTAGCAATTACACAAGAATATCCAGTAATGTCCCTGCCTACAATTAAACACATTCACTTACTGAAAATTGGGGGCATCTGCTGTGGCAAATGGGTGCAAGGCCTTTTACCACAAACTTAGTCACTGCTCGGTGACATTCGTCTATCCTGGCCTGAAAGGAGACGCTACCAGTAGACTGCAGCGAGAACTGCCAGCACTCTGTCTGTCTCTCTCATCACGGTCACCTAAATGCACAGTAATGGCAGGTTTTGTAATAAGGCTGATCGCGCCATCATAATATGCACTGTTAGTTGATTATTTACCTGCCGCATTAACGGGAGAGGACGTGCAAACGTTACCGCTGCTGCGGGGTTGAGATTCACGAGTCCGGAGCGGAATTAAAAACACGACATTCATTTAAGGTTATCACGTGTTTTGTGAGCAAATGCTTTTGCATATTCCTCCCTTAAATGAAATATCTACTTGCAAGTATTGCAAGTTGCCCTGTTGTCATCCGTTCTCGTAAAGTATGACCAAACTTTTTAGCGTTTGAGCCGCCATGTTTCCTGCCAGGTAAATGACGCTCCGCAACGTGGTGACGTCATTCGGGGCGACTGGAATCAATAAGGGAATCGTTTGCAAAAATGGCAAACAATTCCAAGGAATTGAAACACTGGGAACCGGTTCTCAACAAGGACCGGTTTTCGATACCCATCCCTATACTTAATTCAATAGTGCACATTGGTTGCACACAATTGTTTTGCTTTGGCAGAAACTTAAACAACTTAGTTAAATCAACACAACTTATTCATATTCAATAAGCCTGCTCATTTTGTGTTGATAAAACATGATGAAACATGTTTAGATGAAGTAAGTTGAGCCTTGTAATCTGGAACTGCTCAATGACTTTTACCCCAATACTACTTGGTCACTTCATATTACATAATGTTCAACAAAGTCTAGAGTCCGGTTTACATAAAAATTAAATGGACTTACAACTAGGGGTGGGTTTTTATAATCGATTCATCGATTAAAATCGATTCTGGCTTGGATAACGTAAAATCGATTCATTAAAATCCTGAATCGATTTTTTAATATAAATTTATTTTTCTCGAAACGCCGGAATCTCAGGTGAAAGATCACAAAATTTCAACAACCACCAAACATTTAAAACAGTAAATGAGAGCAGGAACACGGATTCTGCATGTAAACACAAAGCGCGGACCCGCCGACGGATCAGAATCAGTGAGATGTCGCCTTTCTCACCCGATGCCACGGACACGGTCGGGGCTGAAAGCCGACAGCTCACTGATTCCAATGTTTCGGCGGGTCTGCGCTTTGTGTTTACGCCCTTTTTGCGCTGATCATAAAGCTGTTAGTTTTATCTCTCTCCAAACAATATTGACCGAGCCAGCAGCAAAAGAAGATCCAAACTAAGCTTCACATAAACATCGTCATGAATTCACTCTGACTTTTGCTGTTTTGCTTCCACCACAATAAAATCACACTTCATGCACAGCTCTCTCTCTCTCTCACTCTCTCTCTCTCTCTCTCTCTCTCTCTCTCTCTCTCTGTACTTCAAGAACAGTTTCCCGTCTAAAAGTCTGTTTTCTTCATTATTCGCTTGCTTGTTACGCACAAGTCTACTGTTGTTTACAGGCTGTCGGCCAATGTTTGTTTCCTTTTACTTACTTCAGAAAAGAAAACCTAATTTCTGCCTTCAATACTGAACAAATTTAAACTTTTTAAAATTATGCAAAACGCTCAGCCGTGTCTCTAATAAAACCTCTGTAACTTCAGAGGTAATGTTCATATGCTGATTAATGGTTTTCTTTTGTTTTTGATCTACTGCAGAATATTTTTATAAAATCCAGACCAGGAAAATCACCTTCTTGTTTTTCTGTGTTTTATCTTCAGCTACTTTGACACAAAGGCATCTGCTGTGATGCTCACAGTCTGGAAAGTGTCAGCTTCCTTTTTATAGATACAAAAATATGTAAATGTACTGATCTGAATTATAATATTTCTGAGGCAAAATTTCCCAGATTTAAATCGAATTGAATCGAATCGTGGATTGAATAGATTCGGGACCTTGTGAATCGGAATGAATTGATTCTAGAAATCAGTGATGATACCCAGCCCTACTTACAACAACTATCCAATCCTTATCCGGGTTCTGGGGGGCTGGGGCATAACCCCAAAGTGACAGGTTAAGAGGCAGGGTACACCCTGGACAGCTCACCAGTCTATCACATAGAGACCAACAACCATTTACACTCACATTCAGGAGCAATTTGGAATCACCAATTAACCTAACTCTAATTGTGCTACTGTTAGGGGAGGAAACCAGAACACCCAGTGGATTGTGGATTTGAACCACAAAGCGATGGCATACACGTGGTGTGTGTGTAGCTGTCTGCCTCTTATAACTCCAGTGGTTTTCCTGCAGTTTTTGAAAACTCATGTGATCTTGTTAATTTCATGAGTCCAGAAACTAACCACTCTTACTAGATTGTAACAGGTCATCTCAACAGGAACAAATTAAGTTGCTGAATTTCATACAGATCCTACATGATTTAATTACTTTCACCATAGAAACATGAAATTATTTTCTTCAAATTACAAGTTAGACTTTTTTAATGTAACAACCACCCAATTTACTTTTTTCGGTATACCAAAAAAAAGTAGAGGTGGCTGCTCGACTTGACTGAGATGGATGCCTTCCTCAAACCACGATCCAAAGCGTGAACTGAAATCCTGTGCAGAGTTGCAGGATTTAACATATTAGCTATACTTCACTCAAACATGATATGAACAATTTAATCTAGCCTCTCTGCATATCATGTCGTTGCTACACTATATAGTTACACTTAACTTTAAAGCATGAGGCACTTGTGCTAAATACATGCAAGCTGCTTATGTAAATCCAAGAGCTGGCCAATCCCTTTTTTCCAGTGTAGATGATGAGGAACACTGAGGAACATTTTTCTGAAATTGTTCACTTACTTGTCCAGCCTTCTTTTGCCTCCATGAGACGTGTTGCTGCCATCAAATTCAAAATTGCTTCAATTTTTGTGTGAAATCTGGTCATAAAATTTTGGAAAGTGAAATTGCAGCAGACAGTTAAAAGCATCTTTGCTGGAGCTCACACAGAGATGTGAATAGAAGAGAAATAATTATACTAACCTATTATAATTGGTTGATGGGAAAATGTTAAATGCCAAATGATCGCTGTTTCTGTGAAAACAAACATCATACAGTCGAAATAATAAAATACTGAATGACAAAAAATGTTTGAAAATATTTGGGGTTGCTTTTTGAACTCGTAAATTACTTGGATCTTCTAACAAAGAATCAACGTTTGTTCTAACTCTGCCCCTCGCTCTCTCCTCAGTGTTGAAGGCCATCGGCTCGACTTTGTCCATCGCCTCCTTTTTGACCACCTACGATCACTCAATGCGCACCTTCCTGCCAGAGAAGGAAAAACACCACATGATCTCATTAGTTTTCTACTTCATCTGGAACCTGGTTCTCATCTCTTCTCGCATCGCTGCTCTCACTCTTTTCGCCTCCGTGCTGCCCTGCTTCATCTTCACCCACTTCATCTGCTCTTGGCTGGTTTTATTCTTCTTCGCTTGGCGATCCAAGACCAACTTCATGGATGACCCTCGTGGAGAATGGCTTTACAGAACCACTGTTGGCCTCATTTGGTATTTTAACTGGTTTAGTGTGGCCAAGGGGATGAGGATCAGGTCCGTGCTCTATCACGCGTATATCCTTATTGATATTTGCATCCTCTGTGGTTTGTGGTGCTGGAAGATGAGCACACATCCTCCTGATTTTGTGACACACCCTTTAACCACAGCTGCCTGTGTTGTTGCAGTTTACGTCCTTGGTCTGTTATTTAAAGTTATTTATTATACGTTCTTCCATCCAAACCTTGATAAAGATAAGCTGAAAGGGGCCACCATCACAGAGGAGCAACCTGAAGATGAAGAGCGTCCCCTTAAGGCCACTGACAATAAAAGAATGAGGAAGCTGGCCGAGAACTTCTTCTGCTGACCTGCATCATTTGACATCCACAGGATGTGGAGATTAGAAAGAGACTGAGTCATGTAGGTCACAAGGCTGTGTAGGACTGAGGACTCTGACCTGCTGATTAACCACAGATACAATATCTTATGATGTTACTCAGGTTTATCTGCGGATAAATTTACAGAAAACACTTTTCTCTGTATTAACTTGTGCTTTCCTCTAATGAAGCATTTAAAATGCCTCACTTGTTACATGCTTGTATGAAATAGTGATGGGTTGACAAAGAGATGAGTTTGCTAATGCTAATGAATGGGTCTGCCTTCCTGAAAAATATGACAGTATTTAACCAGTATAAAAATCATGTTTACAAAAATTTTTAAATGGTCATTTTAAAGCTAGAACGTTGAATGGCCTTTCAACATTTGTGTGTGTGCTTTTTAAATTCCCATTTCTATACCATTTTGTGAGCATCTTTTTCTTACGCAATAGTTGTGATGTAGGAGGTGTGAAATAGGTATAAAGGTATTAACGAGGTATCGACAACGAAGCAGCAAAAATACAGAAAGCGAAAAAAAAAATAGAAACATAGAAAGATTAATAAAACCATTTTGATTGCAGGTGTTAACATGTAATTTAACACATATTAACTATGTAACCTTATACTGTATTTGAGGGTTGAAGTTGTCTGTGTGTGAATGTGCACACGTGCATGTGTGTGCAAATGCATAAATATACAAAGAACTCAGAAAATCTCAGATATTTCTGTTGCTTAGTGTGGAAAAAGGAAAAAACCAATTAAGTAAACATGATCAGCTCATACTATATCATCCATATGCTGGTCTCATGTGTTTGTTTTCCCTTTTAATTCTCTCATTTCCCTTAATTTTCCTCCTTTTTGTGTTTACATTATATATTAATGTGTCAGTACTGTGTTTCTATAAAAGAAGCAAAATGTGCACAGGTTTTAGTTTGTGGATGTTTGGGATCAGGGCAGAAGTTTCAGAGGGTCAAGATAAGAAGGTCACAGAGGAATCACCGACCTTCCAGTGACCTGCCTGAAGCATATTAAAGGGTCCAGCCGGTGCTGTGCAGGCTGCTCCTGGGATTTGTACACAGTTAAACTGCTTATTCACATTTCACAATGTGATGTAACAAAGCAAGTACTTTGACATTTTTACTGCAACCATATTTGAGTATTTTCCAGCCGGCCATTTGTGCTGTTGCAGCTGTATGGTGAGCCAGAGTTGTGCAAGCTCATAGTGATTTTGAACACATTCTGTTAAGGTTAAACAGTGAGTTTAAAGCGCATCTCTCTGGCTTCTAGTTGGAGATCAGGTCCTGTGAGACACTCACAGAGGGAGTTTTTTAGTTAACTGTTTCAGTTAACGCAGCTCCAATATGAATTACCAGTGACAGCCACTAAAACCCCCATTAACACAAACTTACAGCAAGCACATGATAAATCCATTGTAGTCTGTAAAAACTGAGACGGCCTTGTATCAGCACAACCACTGCTACCAATTTCACACTTAAATTGAAGAGTACTGCGCCATCTAGTGGTAAGTACTCTGTAATTTATGGTACAGGTACAGCCTGAGAGAATGCCTGAGTTTGTGAGCCTGAGCTCAGGCCTAATGCACTGACTTAACTTATTTACAAACAACTCTCCTCACACATTTGCTGATCCACCGCGGCAGAAGTGTAGCAAAAGTTACACATGAAAACAAAGTAACTGAAACTTATTTGCAAATTTACAAATCTGATCACACAAACAGCCAGTTGACTTAGTTTGACAGACAGCTGTCAGGTTTGTTTCATCTGTTTTTTATCAGTTGTTGATGAATTTGTTGCTGCTCCATGTCAGTGCAATTTATGAAATATAAGGTTAGCAGATTTTGACAATTAGATGGACTATTCTGCATTCAATGTTGTACACAATGAAAAAAAAAAGCAATTCAAATGAGATGAAGCATAAACTATTTTATTATTTAAGACATAGAAAACAAAAAGTTGTTCAAACTGTTGACACATGTCTTTTTTCACTTGACTAAACACGCAAAACATTTGCAAATGCAAACAAATAATAAAAAAAATCATTCCAGTGCTGAGACAAAAAAAAAGAGATGAGATGAAATAAAAGTCGAGTTAAACAAAATTCAGTGTGGATATAACAGGTTTAGATGAAATTAGCATAAGACAGTCAAACAGATCTCAAATCATATATTTGTGAGAATAAACTTTAACTTAACATTGAATCTAAATCTAAATTACAAAAGACGATGTTTTTGTTGTGGTTTCAGATGCAATGTTTGAACTTAATGATCAAAGAGTGTTAACACTTGTTTGACAGCAGTTTTTAGATTTAGTTTCCTTACATTTTTTGACTATTTGATAAACAAAAAAAAAAACTTTGTTATAAACAGGTGAATGATATCCCAATTAACAAAATTAGGTTAACATGTATTTAACTGGAAAACACCCTGAAAGCCTAGATGGACGAAACATTGAGAATGTGACTTTTGTATTTTTTGTGAATTAACTTATAGTCACTCATAACATCTTCATGTTAATAATTTATAGAATTTCCTTTTTCTCACTCAGACCGTCACAGCTGGATTCATGGGTTGTTAGGTGAAAACAAGTATCATCATTTTCAGCAGATTTGCAGTTTCTTTGGCTCATTAAAACATTTCATCCAGACTTTTAATGGCTTCATCTTTAGATAAATATTTCCATTGATCTGGAATAGCTCCTCTGCCCATGAAGTTTTTCCCATAGTGCTCTTCCAGTTGCGTTTGAAATTGACAAACAAACCATTTCCAATATGCCAGGTTAGACCCATCAGGGGTGATGCTCCAGGTATCATACGGTGGACCAGCAGTTTTGTACTGTTTGTAGGGAATGGCTTTCTGTGAATCAGAGCTAGGATAAAAACATCCTTCACTTGCAACATTTGTTGTGCAGAAAATGATGCTGAGCTCTATTGTATCTCTATAGTGCCATCCTTTTATCCCATCAGGTCGATGAAAAGGAGTCCTGTGGTCATCAGGACTGTGATCTTTCATGGTGTTGGTACAAACAGCTGCACAGAATGGACAGTTTACCCAGCAGCAGTTACAAAGCTGATCTATGAGGATTTCTTCAGGCTTCTGCCTGGATTCCTTCAGCTTATACAGTGACAGGCTGCTCATCTGCTCAGTGATGGATATAAATCCTTTTTCTATCTCTTCCTTGAGAAAGTGAAAATGTTTTATGTCACTGAAGTTTTCAGAACAAATGTTGTCAAATGTCAGCACATCCTTTAGAACATTAGAAAAATCATTCAGCCACATGTCTGTGTCTCCTCTCTGATTTTGGACCTTTTGTGTTGCAGTAAATAAAGCCTGAGTCACACTTGTTTTGATGCCATCAACATTTTTCTTGAGTATATTCACAGCTTCATCTTTGTGACTCATGTAGATGTATTTCTGTACTTCTGCTTTAATGAAAGCTTCTGTTTGTTTCCTTGGATTTCTGATGTATGTGATGAAATCAACAAAGTTTTCTTTCTCAATGAGTGACTTCAACACATGTTTGTCCAATTCCAGTTTATTCCCACTGAATGCTGGGAAATTACACCTCATCCTTCCAGCGAGATCAATGGCAGTCTTGTTACAGACAGCCTCAACAGTGGAAACTTTCAGCTTCTCACAGATTAGTTCTCCAAGCACAACAGCAGATGAGTTTTCTTTACAAAAGCTTCTAAAAACGGTATAATATTGTGTTTTTTTACTTTCTAAGTAAGCCTTGGCATCATTGTTCTTTACAAATTTTTCCAGGGACTCTAGAAGCCAACTCTTTGCTCTGTGGAACACAAACAGTAAGAGATCAACACTAAACTCCTTCCTCAAAGGGTATTTCTTCTCTGACAGAAATTTCTGCAATTCTAATGTTACATGATTGGCTACTTCACGCAAATAAGTTGTTGAGTAGCCTCTTGTAACTACAGGTTTGCTTCTGATTGCATCAAGTGAGTCTTTTTCAGCTTTGTCAATGAACGATCTGATCTGTTGTTGTTCTTCATGGGAGAAACCACTTGAAATAAGCTTTTTTACAAAACGACTCATCCGATTACTACTTGTCATCATATAAACTGAATAATCACCAACGTCTGATATTTTCTTGTATTTTCCACTTGTTTTACATTCATTTATAAGAGCTGGCTCAAAACCAAGTTCTTGAAGGATCGTTAACTGATCTTTTTCCAAGTTAATTTCTTCAACAGGTTTTATATCTGCTGTTAATTCAGTAACCCAGCTGCTCCAAACAGAGCTGAACTGTCGTTGAAGCTCCTTTTCATCTTTGGCCTTATCCTTCAGCTGCTGAGTGAGCTCTTTGCTCTTCTGTAGCAGTTTGTTCTCAAACTCTGATTTCTTATCATCCATCATTTTACAACCTTTCTTCTGCTGGATAATGCCATCCAGTTTTATTTTTACTCTGTTTGCATGTTCATCACGAAATTCTTTAATTTTGATTTCAAACCGTCCTTTCCACTGAGCCAAGATCTCTTTCTCCTTGTCATCCTCAAAGTACTTTATCATTTCTTTTCTGACTTCTTCATATGTTTTACTTGTTTCTTGAAAAAGATGAGATTGTTCAACCTCATGAAGTTTTCCATTTTCAATTCTGTTATGAAGTTGGCTTTCAATGGTCAACATGTTTTCCCTCAGGGTCCAGGTCCAGCTACCATACTGGACTTCCAGTTTTCTGTACACTGCAATTTCAAGTGTGTTTTTAAAACTGAAAACAAAACTTTCATTCAGCAGTGCAGTACACAGGTCCTGGATGTTTGTTTTGAACTGTGAGAGAGTGATCCCAGCAGACTTTGAAGCTTTAGAGAGGATGGTGTTCTTCACTTCCTGGATGCTCTCACTGTAACCTGGATTTGGAGGAGCCATGGGTGGACTGCCCTCCCACAGCTGGGCACAGTATTTCACATCTTTCTGAACATCAAATTCAATGACATCACTGAAGCACTCTGCATCATAAACTTCCTCTTCAGCTGCTAGTTTGGCCATCTGGTCCAGTTTTTCCTGCAGACGTCTCTTTCCATCCATGTTTTTCTCTGCTGCTGCAACATCTGTGACATTCTGGTGAACAAACACACAACTGGGAGAAAGTTTAACTTCCTTCATCCTCATGAAAGCCTGAACAACAATCTGCAGGATGTCTTGCATATCAGAAGGATTCTCTCCAAAGATGTTGATCAGTGTCAGGTTTCCCAGACCAACAACAAGTGTTGCCAGTTCATTGTCATGATGAAGAATGCTACCTCCAAACTCAAGAGCACGCAGTCCTTCAGTGTCCACCACTAGAACATAGTCAAACTTCAAGTCTTTCTTCATCTCCTCTGATACTTTGAGCAGCTGCATGAAGGCACCTTTGGTGCACCTGCCAGCACTCACTGCAAACTGCAGCCCAAACATGGTGTTCAGCATTGTTGATTTTCCACTGCTTTGTACGCCCAAAACTGACAACACAAAAACTTTCTTGTCTCCCAGTTTCTTGATGACTTCTTCTAAAAGACTGGAGATCCATGTTAGAGGCACATGACCTGCATCACCATCCATCAGCTCCATCGAGTGTCCTGATATCATCAGCTGTGCAGCCAGCTCAGGGTATTTAGACCAGTCAGTGTTTCTGCTCTCTCTTTGTGTTGTTTTATGGGCTTCATAGATCTGTCCCATTTCTCTGAAGATGTGCTCCAAACCAAAAGTTGCAGACTGAAGTTTTTTTGATATGTTTTCAAGTTCAGTTTTTTTTCTTAATAACAGATCTGATTTGTCCCATTTGTTCTTCAAAGCCAAGACCTCAGACCACTTTTCATCATAGCTTTTGAGAATTGAAGAAACATAATCTGTGCAGAGGGCATCTATGAAGATCTGAATCCATTTTAGGAAATACTCTCCCTCTGTTTCTGGCAATGATGAGAGACTTCCAGTGAACAACTGCATCAGTTTACTGCAGGAAGCAGCACATTGTTTCTGACGTATTTCCATCAGTTTATCTTCCTTGTCACTTTTCTCCATTTCAATGTCTCCTCTGAGATGAAACAGTTCTCGGTGTATTTTGCTCCACTGATGCCACAGTTGGCCTTGACAAGTGAGAAATTCATCTTTGATCTTTGAGACATCCATGTTATCCTTTTTAAGCAGATTGATTATTTCCATAGCAGCAAATTTCCCTCTTTGACAGGCTGAGTCAGTTTCATCCACTCTGATTCCAGAGAGCTCAGCCATGGTTTCAAGCTGGAAGGATGGTTTCAAGATGGGACCATCAAGAGAAGACAAAACTTCTCTGATGATCCTTTTCAAGTGTTCAGATACATCTGAGTGGTTTCTGTCTTTGAGGCCCATTATATACTTTCCATTTTTTGTCTTAACAGCATCACAGCTGCCATCAACAGTGAGACAAATGAGAGGCTTATGAGACTTAAAAACACAAGATATGAGTGATTGAATTTCTTCATTGCTTTGCAGAGATTCCACAAGAAAAATATTAATGGAGGATTTTTCAATAAGTATGTCACGCTGTTTTTCAGTCAATAGAGCATCACCATGGAGATTACAAAAGGCAATGCAGTCATTGAAGGCATCATTGGGTTTTCCAGCAGGGCAGTACCAGGCAATCTCTGCCACACCATCCATCAGATAGCGAGACTTGGTGCTTCCTGGGCAGTTTCTGTGGAAGAAGGTGTTGTGACAGTTGTTGATCAAAGTGTTCATCAGCTGAGATTTAGACACTGACAAAGAACCCAGACGGAAAAATGACACCAAGGGTGTTTCAGCTTTGTAGACTGGAACAGTCTTCATGGTGACGATCTTTGAATCACACTGAGTTACCTTCCAGGTTTTTGTTATTTCTCTGAAAGTCCACAGAGGAAACTGAATCTCCATTGTAACTGGGTCAGGAACAAGCAAAGGTAAGGCATACTGACACTGAGAGAGCTTTGTAATCATCATCTCTTTCAGGAAGCTGTCTGAGCAGTGAAATACTGCCATCTGAACGTCCATTGGATGCACAGAAGTCTGCTCTTTCTTATGTGTGTCCACACTGCTGCTCACAAAAACATCCCAGTCACTGGAGGAGGCTTTGAACGACTCCTTGATCTGACAGCTTGATCTTACAGAAATATATCTGGCCCTGTAGTCTAACATTATCAGCCTATGGAGAAAAGTGTGAACTAGATCTTTCTCAGATTCTACATGGTGCTGTTTCACAGGTGGACCTATTTGAGGAAAATCTGCTGGTGACAACTTTTGTTGAATTTTGCCTTGAAGATGAAGTCTGTTAAGCAATGTCTCGGTTTCTATTTGCCATGACTTGTTCTGGCTGTCTTCTTCCATCACTGGCTGTGATGGCTGTGATGGCTGTTAAGCAAATAACACACATCATGCATCATTCAGAAATTACAGTGTCAAAGAATGAGACTATTCTTAAATATTCTCTAAGCTCTTGTGACAAATATTTGGGCTCTCCCACCTTCTCTGTGTTTCCACTCATGTTCTCATATGAGATACCTGCAAAATAAAAATGAATCAGAAAGTGACATATACATGGCTGGATTAAATCAACAGTATGATAAAATTAAAATCATTAATGCAACATCGAAACTGAACTATCGTTTAAGTAGTAACTGCTGCTGTTCCATAGGTGTAAATGCCCACATCTTTCTGAAATTATATTTAGTGCTTATTACTTCTGTTGCTGTGTGATACTGCAGGCATGTATAAAAGTTAAAGATTGAATGTAACAGCCTGCTCTGTGGAAGAAACTGGGCATCACTAGGCTATTTAGGTTTCTGCAAAACATCTGGTCACTTTCTGCAATGCCTGAACTTTCACTGTGAAATTCAGATGTTAATCTATGACCATTTTTGTTTGTTGTTAATATCACTATTTTTTACAAATATGCCAGTATTTTTTGTGATATAATACAGGAGGGGCTTAAGAGGTGAAAACAGATGTGAACGTTAATGTTTTGATGCTGGAGAGCTGTATGTGCACACAACTAACTACAGATAATGGTCAAGCCAACCTGTCCAAGTTCAAACTAAGTTTCAGGATTTACTGGGATTTTCCATCCAACACAGCCATCTCTAGGGTTTACACAGAGTGGTTACCGGATAGAAAATGTTGAGTGAATAGCAGTTCTATCTGAGAAAATGCTTTGTTAATGCTAGAAGATAAATGAGAATGACTAGACTGCATCGAGCAGAAGGCAACAGTAAATAAAATAACCACTTGTTCCAATAAAAGTATGCAAAAAGAGCATCTGTGCGTGCACAATATAGGCTTACTACAACTGGCCAATAGAAGAAAATTATTGATTGGTCTGATGAGTCTCAATTTGTGCTGTGACATTTTTGGAGGAGGAGGATGATGATCCAGCCATACACACATCACACAAACATCACATTGGGGAGACAGGTCAGAACAGGTAGCGTAAAGACAAACAATTAAATGTACAACACAATAGGGTCAAGGAGGAGAAAAAAAGAGAACTCTACGCAGACTGAGCTTCTGATAGGAGATCAGTATGAGACCAGAAAACAAAAACTCAAAAGCACATGAATCTTCACACCGTAACACCATGAAAACACATGACAAGCAACAGGGGTGGGGGAGAAGGGTTAGAGTAAGCCAATGTAGCTTGGGGTCGCAGCATCTCTGCTCGGGTCCAGCTGACCCAATGTCTGCATCGGATGGGGGGCAAACTTCAGAGGCATTTGAAATGGGGGAGGGGAGTGAGTCTGCGTCTGTGTCAGTGTACATGAGTGTATGTGTGTGTGTGTGTGTGTGTGTGTGTGTGTGTGTGTGTGTGTATCCTGTGTTCAGCTTTAAGAGAGACTGTCCTTTCACCTGATTAAGCAAAAGTCAACAGTCCTTCAGCTAATACAGGTGTCCTTGGAGGATAGGGTCAGAGAGACCAAACACAGGGACAGGGACAAGAATTTGTTGTTCCAGAGCCGCATGAGTGAGGGAGATGATTGTTTGGGTTAATGCGAACAACTGCACAAAGAGTGTTAACAACCTAAAAGCATGGATTCATTATACCCAGAACTACCAGTTCAGGCTAGTAATAGTAGTAATGGTGTGGGGGACGTTTTCCTTACAAACTTTGGGCCAACTGAACATAGTAACTGAACGTAGTTTAAATGACACAGACTACTTGAGTGTTTGTTACTGACCATAGCCATCCCATTATAACCACACAGTTTTCTGATGGCTGCTTCCAGCAGCATAACTATGCTATGTCACAAATATCATCTCAAACTGATTTCTTGAATATGAAAAAGAGTTCACTGTGCTCAAATGACCTCCACAATTGCCAGATCTCAACCCAGTAGAGCCTCTTTGGGACTTGATGGTGATTGTCTCATTAGCAATGACAGCAACTATGTGATGCTTTCATGTCAATATGGACTCAAATCTCCAAATGGTAAATGGCCTGTATTTGTATAGCGCTTTACTAGTCCCTAAGGACCCCAAAGCACTTTACACATCTAGTCATCCACCCATTGGTGATGGCAAGCTACATTGTAGCCACGGCGCACTGACAGAGGTGAGGCTGCCAGACACTGGCGCCACCAGGCCCTCTGACCACCACCAGTAGGGGGCAATGGGTGAAGTGTCTTGCCCAAGGACACAACGACCGAGACTGTCTAAGCCGGGGCTTGAACCAGCAACCTTCTGATTACAAGGTGAACTCCCAACTCTTGAGCCACATTTGCCCCATCTCCATCTCCAAGAAATGTTTCCAGCACTATGTTGAATTCATGTCATAAATAATTAAGGCAGTTCTAAAGGCAAAAGCAGTCCAACCCAACACTAGCAAGGTGTACCTAATAAAGTGGTTAGTGAGTGTATGTGAAAAAAGACTTTTCACTACACAGCTTGTCCACTCAAAGCAAGTAGGCTCCTGGCTTGAACGTCCTGGTTGGCTGGGAGATTTCTGTGTCAAAACAGATTTTGAACATACTTTTCAAGCTGTTCTGGGATTCCTTCCTGTGCCAGCCAGCCTGCCTAGTGATGCCCAGTTTCTTCCACAGAGCAGATACTGGTTAAATTAAACCAGGTAATTTATTATGCTTGTCAACACTGGCTGTCTGCAATTGTTTACACTCACTAGTTGGCGGCAAACGATGTGTTGCATGTTGTAGTTTCAATGCTACTACATGCCAGGTAGTAGGCATCCCAATTCCAATAACCAACCAACCAACCATTCTGTTTTCTGCCATGCAATATTTCTGAAGCCACAAAAAAAAGACCAACACTTTGAGATCTCCTAGAACACATAAAATGTGGCTTGGGCTGTCTGTATGCCAAAACATACTTGGAAAGCATGCTGAACCCCAAATTGGTCCTGATGTAGAAATCAGTAAGTGACGATAATGCATGGAATGAAATGAAGGGCTGTTTAAATGGGTTACCACTCCATGAAGTGTAAAGCGCTTTGAGTGCTCAATAAAACAATAAGAGCTTTATAAATACTAGTACTCCAGGTTTGTTCCCATGTTTAAAGAATGGATTAATATTTATCAGTAAAACAGTGTAGAGTAGTGGAAAACTGAATATAATATAAGTTTTAAAAAAAAAGCTACTTAAATTAAACTAACAAAAATAAAGTTTAAAAAAAGTGTGTGTGGACAGTGGGATGGCGTTGGCATGCATGGCTGCCAGTAGCACTGGGACACTAGTGTTTATTGATAATGTGACACATGACAGAAGCAGCCAAATAAATTGTGGATGAGGTGTTCAGAGACAAACTGTCTGCTCAAATCCAACTAAATGCAGTCAAATTGATTGGACAGTGTTTCATAATACAGATGGACAATGACCCAAAACAACCCAGGAGTTTATTAAAGCAAATAAGTGGAATATTCTTGAATGGCCAAGTCAGTCACCTGATCTTAACCAAACTGAGCATGCATTTCACTTGTTGAAGAATAAACGTCAACAAGTGAAATGCATGCTGTTTGCTACAAACAAACAACAACTGAAAGCTGCAGCAGTAAAGGCCTGGCAGAGCATCAAAAAGGAAGAAAGATAGCATTTAGTCATGTCCATGAATTCAAGACTTCAGGCTGTCATTGTCAGCAAACAGTTTTCAACCTAGTATTAGACATGAAAATTTAATTTTCAGTTATTTAATTTGTCCAATTACTTTTGAGACCTCCAAATGAAGGGATTGTGTTAAAAACACTTTAGTTTCTCCCATTTTTATGTAATCTTTATGTTGAACCCACTAAATTAAAGCAAGAAGTCTGCACATCAACTGAGTTGTTTCTTTTAAAATTCATTGTGTTAATGTGGAAACTAGAAAACGGTTGTCTCTGTCCAAATATTTATGGACCTAACTGTATTTTCTTTCATCTTTAGAATCATATTTATTCTTAATGTTTTCATCTGTAAGTTAGAGTTAGGGTTTAGATCAAACCAAAAGCAGATCCCATGTCTCTCCTTTGAATTGTTTTATTGTGTTTCTCCACCTTGTATGCACCTTGTGGGAAAATGGTAAGAATTTTTTTTAAAGGCATGCATGCATTAACTTCTCCCACTGTCTCAAACTAAGGAGGAAATAAAAGACCAAGAAATCATGAGAACTTCCTTAGAGATGACTTTTTGTTAAATTAAGCTACATTAACAGAGATGAATGGAAATCTGGCTTAAATCAGGTGGCACCATAAGTGTAATGAAACAAACTGTAAGAGTGGAGCGAAAAGAGTATCATGTTATCACTGAGACCAAGCAGCTGGGAAATTTGGCTCAAAGGGTGACCGCAAAAAGGAATTGTAGCCCGAAATAGAAGTCTCGATGCACCACCAACAAAAATAATTTTCTCTATTCTGCAACACAAAAAGCAAGGGGGGGGATACTTACTCAAGACTCTATTCTTAGAAATGTGGATTCAGAGACATCAGGGACCAAAAATGTTTGTATTCCAGGGACCAGAGCAGGCGACACTGAAAGAAATTTGAAACTGCTGACCAAAGTTAAACAAAATTCATATTGAATTAGTATGTGACTTTACTAAAAAAATAAAAAAAAAATAATAATAATAATAATAATAAAAAATGCAGGACTCTGGAGTTTTCTCTGGTCCCCTCCACAATTGGGCCTTGACAGACATGTGTATGTGTATGTACTGAAAACACAATGAGGAATCTTGGAGTCATTTTCAACTCATTCATCATAATGAGAGGAGAGTTTTCTCTCAATCTACTGCATGATTAAAGGACATTTCTGCTTAAATTCAATAAGCTCAATGCAACATGACAACAGCATATCAAAAATTCATTAAAAATCATCCTTGATAGTTGACATCAAAATCTCAATGGATTGATTGTTTTGTTCACCTACTCTACATGCCTGTATAATTTCATCTGAAGCCGCTCAGATAAATAAAATTAAACAAGTATAATATTCATTATATTTAAAGAGTTAGATAACAGTTATCCTCAAATTCAGCAAAGTTAATGGAACATGATGACGCCATATTAAAAATTGTTAAAGTAGAATCAGAAAAAAAATAAATTGAATGTTAAATGTATTAAAAATCATCCTTGATAGTTGATATGGAATTCGCAACAAACATGTCGGCCGACAGTTAAGTGGAGAGAGAGAGGGGGCGGGGAGCATGCAGCAAAGGGACACAGATCAGACTCGAAACCAGGCCAGTGCTTTTTAACAAAACGAAAGTAAATACAACATGAAAAAAATCAATAGATATCGGAAATCTTAGAATAGTTTGAGATGAAACTCGGCACAGATTTAGAGTAGGCGAGTCGAAGGAGGAATCTGAAGGAGAAGAACTACCGGAAAAGAGCGCAAAAAATATGTAAGCGTCGTTCAAATGGATCACTTGAACGCGATTTTTCACGGCATGAAGCCATAGTGCTACTCTCTGATCGTCACTCCTCTTTAAGCCTGTAACAGCTCTTGTACGGGCCTTTTACGATCGTACAGTGACAAGCACTGTTTTAGAGGCAAACAAGAAAAAAATAATATTCAACATACATACCTATCTCTTGTTCCTGGTTTGTGCAGCTCGGTTTAGTTTCGATTTCTAAGGGAAGTTGTCAGCGGAGATAAAAGAAAGTTCCTGTCAACCTATAAAACAATGGGGGGAGGGGGGATTACATTAGGAAGACGATGCATGTATACAGTGGCTTGCAAAAGTTAAACTTTTCCACATTTTGTCACATTACAGCCACAAACAGGAATCAATTTTATTGGAATTCCACGTGAAAGACCAACACAAAGTGGTGTACACGTGAAAAGTGGTGTACGCGTGAGAAGTGGAACGAAAATCATACATGATTCCAAACATTTTTTACAAATTAATAAATGAAAAGTGGGGTGTGCGTAATTATTCAGCCTCCTTTGGTTTCACCACACGCACTCTGGTTTTCCTTCATGCACACGTCCTATAATTTATAATCTCTTTCTGCTATTTGCACATTTTTACTGTAAATTTCCAAGTTAAATCTGTAAATTTTGTAATAACCTGTAAATTGTAAATACTGTAAAACCACTGTCATGTAATGGTCAGGCATTGCACAGCTACAAGCATTTCACTTCATGTCATACTGTGTATGGTTGTGTGTGTGACAAATAAAATTTGAATTTGAATTTGAAATCAGAAAGCTGTCTCTGAACTGCAGGACTTGCAGGAGGATCATGACTTCTTCCGGTACGGCTCTTTACCAGCAATCCCTAACTACGGTATGTACTTAGGGATTGCTGGTAAATTGAGTGTTTCACTGGACAGAATATCATGGCTATGCACACGACGCTGATCAACAAACCTCCTGATGCAAGTAAGAAGACGTCCTGTCATCCATTTCATCAGGATCTGAATTACTTCCTCTTTTGACCATGTGATGGGATTGTATGGACAGCTATGGAGACAGTGAACAGGCAGAATAGCTGCCCGGTCGTCCTGCCAGGATCACACAATGACATGCTGCAGGAACATGACTATCCTGAGTTGGAGGGCTGAGTGAACAAGATGTACCATGGAGTCCGAGACTATGACCCACAGTATCCCAGGAATGGAATAGGGTGACACAGTCTTCTTCCACCCACTGCTCATCCACGGCCCTGATATGAACCAGACACTGGGCTTCTCCTGGCCATGGTCATCTCCTGTTAGTATGCCAGCAGTAATTGCTATTATATTGATGTGAAAGGAAACACACAGGAAAACAGAGAAAGAGGTGAAGGAGATTGTAGCGAGGAAGTATGCTGTTAGTGATGAAGTCACTTTCAAAGACACACGGGCCATTCTGGTTTGTTTGGTGCAGGGATATGAAGATACTCTTACAGGGTGATGAATCTGAGCTGAAACTTCACCACATCTGCAGCGGCTAAATGAGAAGCAACAGGCTTGCAACACTGTAACAAAGTGTTGGGGGTTTTTCTGCTGAGTGCTGTGCAAGGGTTGAAAAACACTGTTATCTAATTTTTTTCCAAACACTGTCATTAATTTTCTTTCACCAAAATGCACTGGATTAGTCTGTGTATAATTCTGACATTTAACAGTGTTTTACAGCACAGAGATCCACTTAAAATCCATCTGTAAAAGTTGTTTAGCAAAGCAGAGAAAAAAGAAGACACTAATTACACAAATGGGCAAATTTCTGTAATAGATTTTTACAAGTTGATACATCCTCTATCTGCTGGTGGTACATACCGTGCAGGGGCCATGTTGGTTTCTCCTCTTCATTTTCTTTCTTGGGTTTCTGCTGCCTGTGGTATTCACTGAGGACACGGTCGGTTAGTGCCATCTTCCTGATGTATTCATGGATGTTTGTTATCTTATCCTGTACTATGGTACTCACACTCACAAGTCCCTGGCCTCTTTCATTAGACTTAGCGTACAGTCTTGTGGTGAAACCCTCCATGAATGGTCAGGAGCTTTCTTGTCTTGATGTTAGTGGCTTCTATCTCCTCCTTTGGTCAGCTTATTACCCCAGCAGGCTACCTGATCACATGCAGGGCGTAGGTGTTGATAGCCCGGATCTTGTTCTTACCGTTCAGCTGACTCCTTGGGACTTGCCTGACTATCTGCAGGTACTTGGTGGTCGCAGCTTTGCTAGTGGCCACTTCATGGTTCCCATTTGCCTGTGGGATTCCCAGGCACCTGTAGCTGTCCTTGATGTCTGCAATGTTGCCTTCTGGTAGTTCAATCCCCTCAGTTCTGACTATCTTCCCTCTCTTTGTTACCATCCATTTCTCCAGGCGGAATGTCCTTGCTCTATATCCTGGTGGTGTGGATCAGTGAATCGATGTCTCGTTCACTCTTGGCATACAGCTTCATGTCATCCATGTACAGGAGGTGGCTGACAACTGCTCCATTCGGTAGTCGGTATCCATAGCCAGTCTTGTTAATGATCTCACCGAGGGGGTTCAGGCCTATGCAGAACAGCAGTGGGGACAGAGCATCTCCTTGGTAGATCCCTCAATTGATGGTGACCTGTGTTATTGGCTTGAAGTTGGCCTCTAGTGTTGTACGCCACATCTCCATTGAGGTCCTGGCCTCCTGGCACTGCCTGGATTGGTTCTTGTAATCAATCCAGGCAGTGCACAGGTTGGTCATTCTTGCTTTGCAGTCTCGGGCGACTGCTCTGTCTACCAGTAGCTGGTGTTTCGCTCCTCTGGTATTCCTGCCAATTCCTTTCTGTGCTCTGCTCATATATTGAGCCATGAGCCTGTTCATCTTACACACTATGATGCCTGACAGGAGCGTCCTTGTGGTACTGAGGCAGGTTATTGGCCAGTAGTTGGATGGGACTGGTCCCACTGGTCCACACTAATAAATATGAACCCACACCAAATCTATGCCATCCCAGAAATAATGTACTGTCAAACAATACTTGAGAGTATTTATATAGTATTGCATTTAAGCCAATGTTTTTTTTTAAAAGTGTATTTTAGTATGGCATAATCAACAGATTACTCTATTACTAAAATAATCGAGAGCTGCAGCCCTAGTTGTTAGTCTGACTGGTCTCCTTGACCTTTGCTCAGGCTTGGATAAAAATAATGTCTTTCTTCAAATTAACAAACTACACTGCTTCTGATGGATCTGTGACCAGAGGTTTACAAGGGTTGTGTAGGTTTTGGAAAGACTTGGCTATAAAGTCTGAAATAGTAATAGACACTTTGCAGTAAGCTGAGGAAGTCAGTCAGTCAGTCAGTCTGTCTGTCTGTCTTCTTGTCCAGCTAATCAGTCTTTGTCGTGGCTGCTCGGCAATTTCTTATCCAACCACTATTAGCAATATTAATCCCTCTCTGTGAGAGGACTGCTGCTTGCTGAATCAGTGTGGTTGTTTACACCTGAGTTTACTGAGTGTCTCGGCAAGCTGCTGCCTGATTGTTATAGTGTATTTTCATTTTTTACTGATTGTTGTACTGTAGAGGCTGGGGAGAAACAATATTTCAGTTCAGTCTGTGTATTTCTGTAAATACCATGCGAAATGACAATAAACCTTCTTGAATCTTGAATTATGTACTAGCACACCATGTAGCTGAATTGTTTCTCTGTAAGAACGTCACGCACATATCTGTTTCCAAGATAATGATGGAAGTAGTGTATAAATGAAACTCATGGGCACTTGCACAGATGTTCACTGTGTATACTATTGCTTCCTGTGTGTCTCACTTCATAAGGGAACTTTTCTAACAAATAGATACTGGCATATAGGATTGTTTGGAATCCATGTTTGGAAGATAGAAAACTGTTATTTCATCTCTTTCTTTAGCCTTGATCGTTGCAATTGCATATTTTGGATTGTGTGGTTTCTGTATTATTTATTCATACGCAACAAACTCTAAAAAGATGGAAACTGTGACACCTGATAATCAAGTTCATTGGCAATTTTTTTTTCATTTCTGCAGGAACAGGAAACAAAAACAACAGTCAATTTCCTTAAGTCCTGAACCCTTTTAAATAAATGTTGTCACTCAGCCCGGGTATTTGTACTCCACCCCATTAACATCCTGTCCCAGGATAGACACGACCTCTTCTTTCTTAAGTAATAAGTAGTAAGTTTAGACCTCGATTGAACGCGAGTAACAAACAGATTCAAGTAACTATTTGAAAGAGTGTTTCCCATTCATGCTACAGTTGTTAAGTTTATTTTATTTAGTTTTATTTTGTTAAGTTGAAGTCTGTTGATGGTGGCAGCAGCGTAAGCAACATATTCCAGATATTTTAATTTTCCTCAGGAGCATTTTGCAGTTTCAGGACCAGGTTACATATATCCAGTTGTACCTTGGGGTCTTTTCCCAACTGGGTGTCCCCTGAAAACCTCAAAGAGGAGGGGCTTTGGATATAGGATGAAGAGAAGGGCAAGGAGGGTGGAAGAGATGAAGCAAAAGAATGATGGGTAACCAAAGTAAGTGAAGAGAAGGATGGAGGAAAGATAAAAGGGAAGTGGGGTGGAGTGGAGGGGTGAAGGGAGGATGAATGAAAATAAGTAATGTGTAGAGAGAAGAGGGGTGGAGGTAATACTTGTTATTTATCATGAAATTACAAGGGAACCTGGCCATGAAACTGATCTTCAGTCAATGATTCAACTTGTAAAAGTGAACCTGAAGTTCTGAAAATCTGCACTTCAATCAGTAGATGTTGCTGGAATGAAAATCCACTGTGTTGGTGTAAAGAAGCAAAACTAGAAAAACTGCATCTTTGTCCGAAGAATTATGGCACAAACTGTAGTATGTATTTTAAATTTCAGGTAAGCATTTCTTGGGCCTGTGTGGACAGAAGTGAGCAATGGCTGGTACAGCAATATTAATCTTGTAATAGAGAAACCAAAAAGACTACTTCCTATTCTCATTAGAAAGCCGACTACACCGGAATCTAACTTTAAGGTTATATTTAATCTAAATATGTTATTTCTACTACTACAATCTACTGTCCTCTGGTCTATATTTGCAGATACATTTCTTTTTAATTTTCCCCCATTTTGAATGAAATAAAACACACAAACTTAAGTCTGAAACCTTTAAAATGTATTTACATTATATTGTCTTACACAGGAAAACCTTACAGGGCTGTTGGGAGGAAATAGTGATTACTGTCATTAAATAATTAGCATTGATTATTATGATAGTGTTGAGTTTCAGGCTCTCTATGTGACCGCAAACAGCCTCACATGTCTGAAAATGAGATGAAATATATATAAAATAAACAGCTTTTGAATAACAGCAATATTTGGCATTAAAAAAAAAGAAAATCTAAGATTATAGTCCCTTAAACATTTCATGGTCATTATGTACGGCCACGATAATATACTTCAAAACAGGCGTGACATGCAGACAAAGTAAAGAAATAAACATTCAATAAGCTGAAGAGATGCAAAGGTCTCAGTTTTCTGTTTGAGGACTGCTCGTTCTCCCTTGGATTCACTAAGGTAGTAACTGAACGACAGAACGAGCACGCTTTGTTACAGCTGCTTTCACCTTCTGGCCTGCCATAAAAAATAAAAACACCAAACATCGGGGATTGTGATTGTCTAAGCGATGCTAAATGTTTCACAGCAAAAGAAAAAAAAGTCTCCTCATCAAAAGGAGAAAAACATCTGAACGCCGAACTTTAAATTTCTTTAAACACTGAGCCGCAGTGCATGTGGAGTTTTCTACCAGACCTTTCAGTTGCAGTGCAGACAGAACAATCAAGTCAAAAAAGTCAAACTCGGTAACAAAAGAAAATCTCGACAGTACTTAAAAAGTATTGAGATAAAAATAAAGTAAAATAACACTTTGGATAATAACAATGCAGAGATACGTGTATCAAACATAAAAAGATATTTCCCTTTGAGATCAAGCAGACAGATGATGGTTAAAGGCACAATATAAATATGCACACGGGACACAAACAAAACGACACACAAATACACATTCTTAACGGTCAAGCTGCATGTGTGTGAAAATCTTCTTCAGGCTCAGTTATTGTTCAGTCTTAATCTCATTCAGACTGGGGAAGGTCCATCCCTCTGCGCTCCTCGCCGTCTACATAACAAAACAAACCCCTCGAAATACAGTTAATGAGCAAAGCAGAAGTTTATTGCACTGTCATCCTTTATTTTTGATTCCCTCCTATATGATTTAGAAAGACTTTGGGTTGTTGTGAGGCTGAGTGACGATAACTCAAAGTAACTGAGGAGGTGTGTAAAGCCATTTCTCGTTTACTTCTTTTTTCTTCCCCTTTATTATAATAATATCTGGGTCTTAGACTGCCTTCTGTACCACTTTCTGACATTCACAGACAAAATTAAGACTGCATCTAATTATTAATCATCTTCCTAATTAGTAATTTGATGCACATCATATCTACGACTCCAATAAGACCAACAGAGCCTCAAAAAGCCAAAAGTATTCGGCTGCAAGTTTTCTGGTACTTTGAAAAACAATGAAAAAATACTTTTATGAAAAAAAAACAGAAAGAAAGAAAATCAACAAACAACAATGACGATGAAAGAAAAACCACACTCCAGAATATTTTATGCTTTCATCTGAAAGTCAGCAAGTTTCCCAGATTATAAGAATAACTCACTGTGATGATCTCTGAAGAACAAAGTTTCATGATCGAGGACTTTGATTAATCCATGTGTGAGAACCTCAGCCATCAAGTTTACACATGAACCCTGGACTATGTCCTCCCTGCACACCAGGAAGTAATCTGCTTCAGATGTGTTCTCATTTGTGGGAATATGTTCGGTTTAAGTTTGCGTGCAGAAAGCAGAGCGAACAAAGCTCCTCCGTTCTCGTGTATTTGTTTTAGAGAGGCGCAGGTTATTGACCCCAATGGACCGAATCAGACAAGGAAACGTCAAAAACATTTCAGGGCTACGGCACATGTATGAAAGCGTCTGGTTTAGTCTCATGTGTCCCTGCTGGGTCGTCTCAGTAATCCAGCCATGGATGCTCATATTTTCCTACTCAAACACTCTGAAAACATACTTGGGTTACTTGGGTCATCGAAGAAATAAAAATGATACATGATCTTCAGCTGTGTAACATTTCTCTAAAACCACAGATGGGCTCAGTTTTTCTTTAAATAGGAGGAAAGTGAAAAGAAGACTTCTACTTTGTGATTAGCTTATGAGCAAAAAATAAACTCCCATTAATCGGGTGTTCACTTGTACTAGAACAATTTTTAAAAGACCAAACCAGCACACTTTAACCAGGCATCAACAGATCCATATCACAGTGAAATGAATATGAATCACGGTTTCGTTCTGGTTACAGATTTGTCACTCCACCTCTCTTCTGGGAATTCAAGGACACTTGGGACTGCGCTCTGAGGAGCCCAAAGGACACAAAGAGTGTTGATTATCATTGGCATAGGGTGGAAAAATGTTTTCAAGTCCAAATATATTCAAAACATCACCACAAGAGGAAAAAGGATAACTACACCAACGTCAGATATTTAAGTCTCACGTGGATGTAGTTCTACGTATGTAGTCCAGCCCTGGAGTGTAATTGGAGGCTATTATAATATTTATTCTTTATCATTTATTAAACTTTTATTACTTATTTTTGCAGTATTCTGTTAAGTCACATATTTGTTTTCTTGCCTTATAAAACATCAAATGAAGCCACGAGTCTGAAAACCACACAATGGGGGAAAAATAATAATAATAAAATTGTGATCCTTCTGCCCAGTCATCCATGAAACTGATGATGCTCTGTACATGTTTTCCCCACACTTATTACCACTTCCTGCAGTTTGCGGCTCTTATCCTTAGCACATGCTCGGTGACCACGGATCACACACAGTGGAGAGGTCAGAACTGATGGTGCTGACTGATGGTGTGGTTTGGTCTTGTCGTGACAGTCAGAGATTAATGGCCCCTGCCGCCCTCCATCACTGAGTACCTTTTGTTTAATAACGGTCTGGCTACATGAGAGGCAACACATAAAAGTGGGATTAATTGATACTTGATGACTATCAGGAACATAATGAAAAACAAAGGCAAAATGATGCTTTCAAGTCACCCCGGAAAGAGATTTTTCAAAATAAAAAGCTATGACAATCTCCACAGACAAAGCCACCAACAAACAACGTCTCCTTAGCCGTTTAAACTCAGTGACAGTTGAGGGATGGTGTTCGCTGCAGGACTTTTGGATGTTTATGTGAAAACAAAAGTCAAAAACCGTGAAGAAGCTGGATAATAGAAGTCATCCCTTCCGTGTCCAAATCAGTGCCAGTTTCAGTCGCCGTGAGCTTAGCTGCCGTAGAGGAGGCGGTGCTGGGCGAGAGGAACCTTACTTCTGATGACTGACGCGTCCAGTTTGTTTCTCGCAGGCGGCTCTGACCCAAAGTCCGCCTCAAAGCGTTCACCAACACACAGCCAGTTGCAAGTCGTCGGACAGCGAGAGCAGATTTCTAACAGGTGAGTGTGGATTGTTGGGCTTGTGGAGAATCTTTCCACACACACAGTTTCACTCCACAAGTCACCAGTACGACGACAACATTTTTCCCTTTGAGTGCACAACATTCAACAGCATCCTCGTTACAAGAAGTCCAGTTCCAGCGCTTGGTGAAGGGACACGAGGTCGCCGTGACTGGAGATCCGCCAGAAAGGCATGTTGTGCTGCAGAGGGAAGGAGACAAACAATTAGGCACAAGAAAGCAGAGTGTGTAATTGTAAAGAGCACAGCCTGACAAAGTGTTTTGTCCACGTGAGACATTATGTTTGTGGGTCTCTCGTCTACATATGGCAACTTTATTTAGTTTAATTGTAGAGAAATCGGGGTTCGGGGTTTGGGGGGGGGGGGGGGGGGGGGGGGGGGGGGGCACTACACTTTTAAGCCAGACCGCTCCAACAGATTGTGCAAACATCCAAAGGAGTATTTAATGCTTGACTAATTAAACATCTCTTAAAACCACTTTACTGCAGAGTGTTTTCATGCAAGAAAATCCCTGCTTTTATAAACACTTCTTAAAAATACATAGAAAAAAACCCAAAAAACAACTTCCTGGCTCTTATTTTGAAAGTTCACTCGTTGTCAACCAGCTTCACCTGTCCTTTTCATCTTATATGTTTTTTCCTGACAGGTTAACTTTGTGCATTAAAATAGGTAAAAAAAAAAATCATAAAATGCTGCAGATCATCCAATTTGAAATGAAATAGTTTAAGAAAAAAAAAAAAAAAAAAAAAAAAAAAAAGGCAAAAATTGAGTTTTACCTGTTTTGCTGAAAATTCCTCATCTCGGCCGTCACCGATCACCACATAAGTCACTTTTTTCCCAAAGCGAGAGACGATCCTCTCAAAGCAGCTCTCTTTTCCTACATTACAGGAAACCACAGGGAAAAGGAAAATAAAGAATCACATAAAGATATAAACAGATCTTTTTTTATTTTATTTGACACAGAGTAATCGGGTTGCATACGTACCTATTTTTGTGGCACTGTAGATGTTTTCGATGGGGAAGACGTCTCCCAGGCCGTAGAGCAGCACTTTGGCCAGAGCTGGAACCAGCTGAGTCGTGGTGACCTGGTGGCCTGGCCTGGAACACCAAAAAACCCCCGAAGCAGACGTCTATGCTTAGCCTTTGAGCCTCTTCACTGCAAGCTCTAAACTCCGTTAGGAGCAACACAGAAATGCACGCCTTTTACAAAATGTTTACAATGATCCACCTACTGTGGCTCAAACTGCAAAGTCTGAGTGCAGCTCACCTCCTTAACAGTTTGCTGTTTATTTTTGGCTAGAGGGATTATTAGTCTTAGAGGGATTATTTTCCTAGTTTTGTTAGGAACCAATTAAATATGAAACTAAAACATGTATGACAAGTAATTGTGGGGCTTTTTGAACACCTTCAACCTGTTAAAACGGAAGGAGGTGGAACCACAAAAAACACTCACCAGTTACCTGATTATTATTCACATGTATAATAAGATGCCTTTTGATTGGTTGTAAGTTTAGAAGTGCTCATGTCAGGAAACAGCGCCGCATTTGTTTGATTAATGCAGTTCAACCGGTTTTTGACAGTCAGCCTATTGTCTATCTGCCTTCTTCTGTCTGACATACAACTCAGTGAGTTTGTAAAAAATTAAATTAAATTAAATCTGGAATTCTGGTTTGTACCAGCTGCTGTGAACAAGCAAAAGCTGCTCATCTCTCATATTCACTCCAGTCTAAACAAACATCACTGTACCTCGAGGTCATTGAAGAAAAGATGGGTGTCTGCCAGCTCAAAGATCAGCTCCTCCATCTGCAAGCCCAAGTTCAACACAGTCGCCGGGTCCTGAACAAAATAAAACAGACCCACAATAAGCATGTTACACAATTCAATAGGTCTAATTTTTGCATTGTAAGCTCAAAGGATTCATCTTTGGAAAAACCAACCTTGCCAAACTTCTGAGCATAAGAGCCGGTGAGCAAAGAGTGGAATATAATGATGGTTTCATCCAGATCCCATAAAAAAATGCGCTGAAACACACTCCATGTTGGACTGCACTCCATATTACAGTGAACATTTTCCTGCTCCTCTAACTTTCCCATTATATTTCAAAAAGCATGAAAAAAAAAAAAAAACATAAACATAACTTGGGTTTGGACTCAGAGGCGGAGCCAGACATTTGAAACACCCGGGGCTTAGCCCAAAAGGGTAGTATGCATGTGGGATTTTTTTGGGGGGGAGGGGGGGGGTAGAAATGACTGAAAGATTAATTGGCTCTGTTTTGAGTTTTGTTCAAAAAAGAATGACTTCATATAGGGAAAAATATATATCACATGTGCAGGACACCTTAAACTAGTTTTTTAATTAAGCAGCGAGGCAGAACAAGGTCAGGGCTGTATCAAGACACAGGGACTAAACCCCAATTCAACCAGACCCAGAACTGATCCAGAATTAAAACAGGACTACAACAGTTCAAAATCAGGACTACTTGGGACTTAACCAAGACAGAACCAGAATCAGAACTAGATGATAGTAGCACTAAAAATCATCATAGACCTGCACTACACTTATTTTTTAATTCTACCAAAGTACACTATTTAGACTGAGAAAAGTTTATATAATTATTTAGCCTTGTTGTGCAAACAAGCCTGCATAACTTAATAAATGTAGAATTTGAAAAATAACAAACCTAAAAAGAAACACTAGGTACGAGATATGTCTGTGAAGGTTCTCAGTCATCCAGGTCATCGTAGTCAAAGGGTGAACCCGAAACTCTGGCTGACTGGGACCCACACCCAGTTTGGGTACCTTTGACTAGGTACGAGATACATGAGTACCTATGATACGGTGATACTTTTGGCAAACGACCATTTGACTAACATGTGTGTCTCACCTGCTCTTGTTCATCTCTGTTCTGTCCTCATTCTCCTCTCTCTCCCTCTCTGTTCCTCTCTCTCTCTTTGTGCTGACAATCATCAAATATACAGGGGAAACCAGATATTTACAAACTCTTCAGATCAAAACACAAACACTTTTTTAATTGTAACATCAAATCAGACTAAATGTTTATTTTTTTTTAGATTGATAAATATAAAAAACATATTTGTTAACTTTAAGAGTAAAGAGAGAAACTATCTGTATTTCTTAATTGCAAATGGCACCAAATTGTATTCAAAATTGAGCCACACTTATGGAGCTCCACAATTCTTTTCCTGGTGTTTTGGTTGACATCTCTTGATTTTCCCATGTCAAAGAAACAGGCTCTGTGTTTTTCCTTATATGCATCCACAGCTGTGCCACCAGTTTACTCACATGGACTCTACTAACCTATCAGAAGCTTCTTCAGCTCAGAATGGAATCGTCTGGAGTTTCTTATTAATTAACAATAAACTTAGTGTACACGTACTCCTAAATTTGATGAAAGTGATAAAAAACAGAAAGCTCTGTCTCTCTTTATTCTGACATTTAACTAATTCAAAATATATTTCAATATTTATCTAAAACAAAAGTTTACTCTAAATTGATGTTGTACAGTAAAAATTTTTATGTTTTCTCCCTAAAGTGTATGTAAATATCTGGTTACAAATGTGAATATCCTGCTGTGTACTGAAATCCCTCTTGGGCTACGTCCACACGTACACGGGTATTTTTGAAAACTGAGATTTTCTGTTTTCGTTTTAAAAAATAATCCCGTCCACACGTAAAGGCAGAAATGAAGGAAAACGCTGCTAGGAACATGCCAAAGCAGCAGGTGGCGCTATATTCCTAACCGTGTAGAAATGTTGGCCAATCAGAAGTCTAGAAGCCTCGGCGGGAAAAAGTAAACAAAGCTGGGGCATAGAAGCAGAACCGAGTGGTATGTGTGGAGGGACAGTAACTGTGTGTGTATATGTAAGCATTTAAACACTGCAGAGAGTACAATTAACAGTATTGTAGAAATTCATTTCACCGAAACAATAACATGGCGCACACTGTGACGTCAAAAAAGGCGCACATCTTTGACGCTGCGTTTTCTCCGTTTTTCTCATCCACACGTAAATGCAAAAACGGAGTTTTAGAAAATATCCACCCTGCCCGGAGTTTCTAAAAATCTCCGTTTTCAGTGACCAAAAACGCCGTTTACGTGTGGACGAAAGTAGAAAAATCTGCGTTTTCAAAAATACCCGGGTACGTGTGGACATAGCCTTGTTTTGCATAGAAATATACTGAACAACATACAAAGCATAATATATAAAATAACATTTACCTGAGTTTTTTCTTTGAAAGAACCCTCTAATGCCCATTCTTATATTTCAGTACATAACTGAAACCGATTTAGTCGGGGAGGGTAAGAACTGAAAATATGAAATAAACACACGTAAGCTAAGACTCTAAAAAAATAGCATTTGTTCGGCTTTTCATTTCGCCATTTGTTGATTCACTTGAAGAGCAAGTAACGTAATATCGGTCAAGTGATCAGTTTGATATCAATCTTTCGTGATGCACCGTCATATTTACATTATTTGTACGGTACGAATGATTTGCTTTGGTACCTGGTCAAACTTAAGCTCTCCTTAGTATGGCTGGCTCCGTTTCTCCAACAGCGCACTCACAGGCGGCAGCTGCCCCGCCCCCTCGCTCAGTCGCTTAGTGCCTGAGCTCGGATCATACCAATATCAGGGGGGATTCACGCACAGTCGTAAATTCCCACAGTGTGCACTATGTGCTTCGAATATTGTGTGTACTTTTTGTTTTATACAGTTGTCAGCCAGGCATCTAACTATGAAAAAATTACACTCCAAAAGACCCCGGGCTTCTGACAAAACAACCCGGGCTTAAGCCCAGTAAGCCACCCCCACGCTCTGCCCCTGTTTGGACTTGACATAGAAATAGTTCAGTTCCTGTAATAGTTAATTAATATATCTATCATTGTAAGGATTTCACAAATGTCAAAACAAACTTACTGCTATTAATTATATCCAGTACTGTTTAATAAGCAAATCAAATGGTTACCTCCAGGTCACTCTCAGCAGGTGGAGAGTTATCAGACTTCTTGCAGGAACTCGGTGGGCAGGAACTCGGTGGTACCCACCGAGTTCTTGCGGCCGACCTCGTCCTGATCTCGAGCTCCAGCGGGCACTGCCACAGCTGTAGGAAGAGCCGCACAAACAGGCAGGTTTTCTGGTGGGGACGCATCTAAAACGAGACCAAGAACATGAGCGTGGCAGCCAGCATAAAAAACAACCTTTTAATAAGAGAGCAGCCAAAAGAAGATTCTCATTTTAGTTATTTAGATTTTCCACTTAAATTCTTTTTGAATTCCACAGCACATTATGGGATTAAAAAGGAGAATTGGCTGCAGACTTTTTCACTTGTTTACTGAGGTGCAGATCCAGAATATTAGCTGCTTTCTTCTAGGGCTGCTCAATTAATCGAATTTTAATCACGATTACGATCTGGGCTTTCAACGATCATTAAAAATGACTGAGCCGATTATTAGCCCCTCCCTCGTGCTTTACTCTCGCGCTGCTCCGTGTGGCAAATCGAGCGCACCTCTCTATGGCAAGCCATTAGTGCCAAAATTCGCCACTTTCCTAACCCGTTTGGTTAAGAAATGGCGTAAAAAACGCCGTTTAATTATTCAAAACGCCGAAAAAACCGGTGTTCTGTTCCGACAAACGCCACTTTTTCCGCCACTCGGATGGCGCCCTGAACGCACCATCTGAGTGACGTAAAAAGCGGCGTTCAAAGACAGACGGAAACGCAGTTTTTTACGCTACTCGGCACAAAACGCCGTTTTTATGCATCTTTGAACGGCGTTTTTTACGGCGTTCTTTGCCAGCTGTAACAGCGTTTAAAACGGCGTTTTATTGAAATTATGCAGGGCACTCCCCATGGTTCCCTCATCCAATTACTTTCAACTCATTTCACCCAATCAAAGAAGAGGAAGTGCAGACCACACTAATGCATCACCGATTCACCTTGGTGCTAAGTGATTGCCTATTCAGTACCAGTGCTTGTCACAGTATTCACTTGTATTATAATCCCACTATGCATTTTGATGTGTTTAAGGCATGATCGAGCAAACAAACGACAGAATACTTTTTTCTGAAACCTTAACTGTGTTACCTGTTATGGTAGCTAACAGGTAATGAGCAGAGCTAGCTCTGCTCATTTCTGAGCTTCTTTCTTATTTTCCTCTTTACTTCTCTTAACCTTTAACTTATGTCTTAGCAATCAGATCCTGCCATCTTGCATTACTGCTTCGTGCTAGTTATGTTGACTTTTCTCTTCTTTTGTCTCCACTTTTTTCCACCCGTGTTTGGACACTCGGCGCATGGCTCCTTTGTTTACATTAGAGATCAGCTGTTAGCGCTGCGCCCTGCAGCTGCGCTACCGGCAGACAGACCCTACATCCCCAGTGAGGGAAGAGACTGGGGTGATGTCTCCCGAGGACACCTCACACACCATCTCTCCTTCCTGTAATCACTTTAAATGTGAGATCGCTCCCTGATATGATTGAGGAGCTAATGACGCTAACCCGGTCACAGTGGCAGTATCCCGGTACTCCCTCTGTGAGTAGGCTGCCCGGCTTCCAGCTGCTGCGGGCACGGCGGTCAAGTGAGCCGAGAGACAGCGGTGAGAGGAAAGGAGGGGGGCTGGCAGTGTTTGTTAAAGACGGTTGTGGTATCTCTGGGCACATCGCTGTGAAAGAACAACTCTGCAACACAGACATTGCGCTATTAGCCGTTAGCATCCGTGGAGGTAGCCTGTGACTCTCTGTGGTCCGCAGACTGCAAACGCAATCTCCGAGAGCTCGTCTTCTAATATCAGGGGACTTTAATCATGTCTCGCTGGACTCCACACTGCCCACCTTCACCCAGTATGTGACCTGCCCCACCGTAGGCAATAAAACATTGTACTTAATGTATGCCAATGAAAAAGTGGCATACAGTTCATCACCTCCCCCTGCCCAGGGAAGATCCGATCGTAACCGAGTGCGTCTTGTCCCTGTGTGCAGCCCTTACTGTGCAGGGAGCCACTAATCACCCACGCAGTGCAGAGATGGTCCGCGGAGGGCATATAAATAAATAATAAAAGCAAGTAAATGACAGTATGCTCTTTTTTTCTTTTTGAAACAAGTGGAGACATTAACTTTGATCAAAATTCTTTCCCCTCGCCATCTCCCTCCTAAGTGGTTGAACTGTCACACTGCTAGACTGCAACTGCACTCTTTGGTATTAACTTCTGTAATCCTGTAATTTCTGTGTAAAATAATTAGATTGTGTATTATATTGTTAGTTTATACACCTGTGTGCATGTGTATTTATGTATGTCCATACACATAGATGGATTGTGTTTTACTTTTTTGTGCTTGAGAGACGCCGTCAAATGGAACCTAATTCCTTGTACCGGTATGTGTTTGCGCATATACTTTGCCAATAAATGCGATTCTGATTATGAGATATTTCCCTCTGTATGGCACACACGAGTAAATTAAGTAGAAAAAATGTCATGTGTATAGCCTTTTTTAAAATTGTTTTTGGAAACCACAAGAAGAGAAATATGTGGCATTCCCTTATGTCATTTTACATCTTCACTGTCAGTAGACAATTGTGAACATATTTTGATCTGGCTTTTTTCCCTTAACTCAATAGACCTGGCACACATTCTACAAAGACAATTCTCTTCCTCTGCTTCAAGCTCTTTGCTTTAAGCAGCTAAAGGGGAGTTAATTTTCTTCTTCCAACTTAGTGCATTGAAGGTATCTTGAAGTTAGTCACTTCAAATCTCACCTTTTCCCCTTATTTTTCAGAGATTACAAGTTCATGTGTGACATTTATTTAAACCACCCTGTAGCTAAAAGTAAAAACAAACACTGTAGAAGCACTTGTGGCTGTGTCCTTTGTGCACACACATTAGGGAAAATGAAAAACATTAATTTTTAGAGTGTTTGATCTATAAACATGTACCACTGTGTAATCCCGTTTTTGGATGAACTGAGGCTTAAAAATATAGGCTAGAAAGCGACTGTACATTTCAGCGATTTTGGTTCCTTATCAGCAGAGTCAGACAGCATGAATATGATGAGGCTTGTAGAGATGACAGTAGGCAAGCAGAAAAGTTTCCTGAGGTTGGGCTGAATGAACCTAGAACACAGGGAGAAACCTAAACAAGCAGAAGGAACTTTAGCTAAATATATTGTCACGTACAGCCAAATGACTGTAATAAAGTAGGTAAGCCGTGACCATAGAAAAAGCAAAGCAATCACTGGATTGACTGTCCAAATTGCTACACACTTTTTAAGCATCGTTCACCAACAAACTGAGTCTAACAAATCATTTTCTTTACTTTGGTAATTACAGTTATTGCCTTATGTATAAAATATAATTTTAATACCAGTGTTCATTATCTTGACGTTATTTTTTTACAAAAAACACTAGCTTTACAGCCATCATCTCTTACATAATTCTACCACAATACTACCAAATTCTACCACATTTACATAATTGATTTTTAACCAGGTTATAGTCAAAGGCCAGGTGTCAATCTCAGAGTTAACGCCGGAGCTTAAAGTCAGTTTGTTAAAACTGCTTTGTTCTCGAAAGCAGTAAAATTAATTCGTAACTTTTAATTCTGAGTTGAGATGGATTCTTCAGTTCTTGGTTTGAGAACAGATGAGGGTAAATTCATTTAACCATTTACCTTGACTTAAGCACATAATTGTACTACATAGCCCTCGTCAATTCAACCCAATACCAGTATTTGACAGTAACAGGTAAGCCTCAAATTTAATTTTTAAATAGACAAGACACCATGAGAACTGACATTACAATATTTTATTTTACAAAAGTCAGTGTCTTTTAGTTCAAAGTTTGTCTGGCATCTCTTGTACATCTTGAAAATAAATAAATAAATAAAAGAAAAACACACTCTATGCAGTGTACTATAATTGAACATACAGTGGGGCAAAAAAGTATTTAGTCAGCCACTGATTGTGCAAGTTCCCCCACCTAAAATGATGACAGAGGTCAGTAATTTGCACCAGAGGTACACGTCAACTGTGAGAGACAGAATGTGAAAAAAAAATCCATGAATCCACATGGTAGGATTTGTAAAGAATTTATTCGTAAATCAGGGTGGCAAATAAGTATTTGGTCAATAACAAAAATACAACTCAATACTTTGTAACATAACCTTTGTTGGCAATAACAGAGGTCAAACGTTTACTATAGGTCTTTACCAGGTTTGCACACACAGTAGCTGGTATTTTGGCCCATTCCTCCATGCAGATCTTCTCGAGAGCAGTGATGTTTTGGGGCTGTCGCCGAGCAACACGGACTTTCAACTCCCGCCACAGATTTTCTATGGGGTTGAGGTCTGGAGACTGGCTAGGCCACTCCAGGACTTTCAAATGCTTCTTACGGAGCCACTCCTTTGTTGCCCGGGCGGTGTGTTTTGGATCATTGTCATGTTGGAAGACCCAGCCGCGTTTCATCTTCAAAGTTCTCACTGATGGAAGGAGGTTTTGGCTCAAAATCTCACGATACATGGCCCCATTCATTCTGTCCTTAACACGGATCAGTCGTCCTGTCCCCTTGGCAGAAAAACAGCCCCATATAGCATGATGTTTCCACCCCCATGCTTCACAGTAGGTATGGTGTTCTTGGGATGCAACTCAGTATTCTTCGTCCTCCAAACACGACGAGTTGAGTTTATACCAAAAAGTTCTACTTTGGTTTCATCTGACCACATGACATTCTCCCAATCCTCTGCTGTGTCATCCATGTGCTCTCTGGCAAACTTCAGACGGGCCTGGACATGCACTGGCTTCAGCAGCGGAACACGTCTGGCACTGCGGGATTTGATTCCCTGCCGTTGTAGTGTGTTACTGATGGTGACCTTTGTTACTTTGGTCCCAGCTCTCTGCAGGTCATTCACCAGGTCCCCCTGTGTGGTTCTGGGATCTTTGCTCACCGTTCTCATGATCATTTTGACCCCACGGGATGAGATCTTGTGTGGAGCCCCAGATCGTGGGAGATTATCAGTGGTCTTGTATGTCTTCCATTTTCTGATGATTGCTCCCACAGTTGATTTTTTCACACCAAGCTGCTTGCCTATTGTAGATTCACTCTTCCCAGTCTGGTGCAGGTCTACAATACTTTTCCTGGTGTCCTTCGAGAGCTCTTTGGTCTTGGCCATGGCAGAGTTTGGAGTCTGACTGTTTGAGGCTGTGGACAGGTGTCTTTTATACAGATGATGAGTTCAAACAGGTGCCATTCATACAGGTAACGAGTGGGGGACAGAAAAGCGTCTTACAGAAGACGTTACAGGTCTGTGAGAGCCAGAGATTTTCCATGTTTGAGGTGACCAAATACTTATTTGCCACCCTGATTTACGGATAAATTCTTTACAAATCCTACCATGTGAATTCATGGATTTTTTTTTCACATTCTGTCTCTCACAGTTGACGTGTACCTCTGGTGCAAATTACTGACCTCTGTCATCATTTTAGGTGGGGGAACTTGCACAATCGGTGGCTGACTAAATACTTTTTTGCCCCACTGTAAACAACAATCTTTCAAAAGAATATTTCTAGATGAATTGTCATTTGAACTATTTCCTGGAAACTTTCTGAATACCACTTATTTTGCATGGCTTGATGCATGCATACCCCAGTTGTCTTAACTGGACTATAAATATAACTATATACACAATGAACAGTCATTTGTAAAAAGACTTTTAAAATGTAAAATCTTTAAGAAGCCTGAGTGCCAGGAGCAATCCCCTTTAAGAACACTTACAATAACAACTTCATCCCAGAAGCCCACAGGTTTTAACCACAGCTTCCCAGCATCAGTTCATGTATGCAGCTACACCTTTCCAAATCCCAGGGATCCTTTTAATGCATCGTTCATAAGATCTTTGAATTGATCTTCATCTGCAACACCTCTTGGGAGATACAGGGATAAGCTGCACGTTGATGTGTATGGGATGCGCCGCATCCCTGACTCCTGATCGTAAAAGTCTATGTTGCAGGACTGTGGGAACCCCAGTGGTGGAAGTAAGTCAGCCCCAGTTATAAAGACCAGGAGCTCTTCAAACGTGTGGTCCACCTCTTGCTCTGTTAAAATACATACAAGTGTTAAATAAGGTGCAATGTGTAGATTTATAATCAGTTACACTGACTGCATAGTAGAGCAGTTGCGTTAATGACTATTTTGGAGTCAAAAACAGGTTGTTAGGCAAAACCATTATTGCAAAGCATTGTATTAAAAAAAAAAAAAATTACTCAAAGCAATCCTGCCCTCCTAAGACAGTAAATTAATTTTGGTCCTCCGAGTCAAACCTATATGTCAAGGACTGTTTATGCAATGTGTATTTTTTTTAATGTTATTCATTCTGTCCTTGCAAGAGTACATTGGCTTTCTAGTGATGTCACATTTGCGTGGGTGTTGTCATTGCACCACTCGATTACCCTAGGACACTAATATACAGGAGGTTTCGTTATAGTCAATGGAATACCTGAAGGTTCTTCTAGTTAGGCAGTGCATCTAATTAACAAATGACCTTTGCCTCAAAGGGAGACAGAATAACACAATTTGAAACCTGTCTTAAACACTGCAAAAATACTGGGGGCGATCGTGGCTCAAGAGTTGGGAGTTCGTCTTGTATTCGGAAGGTTGCCGGTTTGAGCCCCGGCTCGGACAGTCTCGGTCATTGTGTTCTTGGGCACGACACTTTGCCTACTGGTGGTGGTCAGAGGGCCCGGTGGCGCCAGTGTCCGGCAGCCTCGCCTCTGTCAGTGTGACCCAGGGTGGCTGTGGCTACAATGTAGCTGCCATCACCAGTGTGTGAATGTGTGTGTGAATGGGTGGATGACTGCTTTAGTAAAGCGCTATACAAATACAGGCCATTTACTTAATTCTCAGATGTGCTAATACAATTGAATCATAAATTTTACCATATTTTAAATACAAGTATGTAATATAACTATTTAATATTTTAGTGTTAGGAGAAGTTTTCGGTCATGTAATAAAATTAATGTTTTACCAGAAATCACAATGAAAATCAAATTACATCCTATCAGTCTAAACAAGCAAGATCTGGTAGAGATGACAGAGGATAAAAGAAATAATCTTCCAAAAATATTTGTTGTAGGTGGTTTCCTTTCAAATACCTCACCTAAAAGGTAAAATAATCAAAAACTTCCTCATATGCTCTAAGAAGGGGTGGATTTTGCAAAGTTCTAAGGTTTTATTGCACCCAAGTGTTGTTTCAATTTAGTTGTCTGTATTTTGTATTGTGGACACTGCATGAAATGCCTGAAGCAATTCAAACAGAAATAAGACATGTGTTGTATTCTATGTACTCACCCTGAATGGCCATAAGCCACCATTCCCACTGAAAGATGGTGGCTTCCTCATCTTCACGTCTGTTACTTCCAGCTGGACTCCATCCAATGCATTAATGCATGTTGAAAGGGCAAAAATATTCCCGAGATACTGTTAACATTATTAAATTTGAAGGCTATCATACAGTGGTATTACTTTAAACTGAGTAAAACGGTATTTTGATAAAAGTTAAGGTCTCCGTTTGTTTCAGAAAGAGCATACTGTCATTTACTTGCTTTTATTATTTATTTATATGCCCTCCGCGGACCATCTCTGCACTGCGTGGGTGATTAGTGGCTCCCTGCACAGTAAGGGCTGCACACAGGGACAAGACGCACTCGGTTACGATCGGATCTTCCCTGGGCAGGGGGAGGTGATGAACTGTATGCCACTTTTTCATTGGCATACATTAAGTACAATGTTTTATTGCCTACGGTGGGGCAGGTCACATACTGGGTGAAGGTGGGCAGTGTGGAGTCCAGCGAGACATGATTGAAGTCCCCTGATATTAGAAGACGAGCTCTCGGAGATTGCGTTTGCAGTCTGCGGACCACAGAGAGTCACAGGCTACCTCCACGGATGCTAACGGCTAATAGCGCAATGTCTGTGTTGCAGAGTTGTTCTTTCACAGCGATGTGCCCAGAGATACCACAACCGTCTTTAACAAACACTGCCAGCCCCCCTCCTTTCCTCTCACCGCTGTCTCTCGTCTTGTCCGCCCGCAGCAGCTGGAAGCCGGGCAGCCTACTCACAGATGGAGTACCGGGCAGTGCCGGGATACTGCCACTGTGACCGGGTTAGCGTCATTAGCTCCTCAATCATATCAGGGAGCGATCTCACATTTAAAGTGATTACAGGAAGGAGAGATGGTGTGTGAGGTGTCCTCGGGAGACATCACCCCCATCTCTTCCCTCACTGTGGATGTAGGGTCTGTCTGCCGGTAGCGCAGCTGCAGGGCGCAGCGCTAACAGCTGATCCCTAATGTAAACAAAGGAGCCATGCGCCGAGTGTCCAAACACGGGTGGAAAAAAGTGGAGACCAAAGAAGAGAAAAGTCAACATAACTAGCACGAAGCGGTAATGCAAGATGGCAGGATCTGATTGCTAAGACATAAGTTAAAGGTTAAGAGAAGTAAAGAGGAAAATAAGAAAGAAGCTCAGAAATGAGCAGAGCTAGCTCTGCTCATTACCTGTTAGCTGCCATAACAGGTAACACAGTTAAGGTTTCAGAAAAAGTATTCTGTCGTTTGTTTGCTCGATCATGCCTTAAACACATCAAAATGCATAGTGGGATTATAATACAAGTGAATACTGTGACAAGCACTGGTACTGAATAGGCAATCACTTAGCACCAAGGTGAATCGGTGATGCATTAGTGTGGTCTGCACTTCCTCTTCTTTGATTGGGTGAAATGAGTTGAAAGTAATTGGATGAGGGAACCATGGGGAGTGCCCTGCATAATTTCAATAAAACGCCGTTTTAAACGCCGTTACAGCTGGCAGAGAACGCCGTAAAAAACGCCGTTCAAAGATGCATAAAAACGGCGTTTTGTGCCGAGTAGTGTAAAAAACGGCGTTTCCGTCTGTCTTTGAACGCCGCTTTTTACGTCACTCGGATGGTGCGTTCAGGGCAGCGTTTGTCGGAACATAACGCCGTTTTTTTCGGCGTTTTGAATAATTAAACGGCGTTTTTTACGCCATTTCTTAACCAAACGGGTTAGGAAAGTGGCGAATTTTGGCACTAATGGCTTGCCATACCTCTCTGCATTTCGAACACGTGTCACAACAATTAAGAGCAGCGGTCCCCAACCTTTTTTGCGCCACGGACCGGTTTATGCCCGACAATATTTTCATGGACCGGCCTTTAAGGTGTCGCGGATAAATACAACAAAATAAAACTAGTACCGGTACCGAAAAAAAGAAAATGTATTCATAACACACGTGGAAAGACCAAGGAAAACCGAGTAAACTATAAAAACGATAACAAAATAACGCTGAAAACCGATAAAAACCCTGAAAACTATACTTTTCACACCTGAGCCTCAACTCTCGCGGCCCGGTACCAAACGACTCACGGACTGGTACCGGTCTAAGGCCCGGGGTTGGGGACCGTTGATTAAGAGGACCCGAGGGAAGCTCGGAAAGCTAAGCAGAAGTTATTTGGAGAGGAGAGTGACTGCCGTTGGTTGAAAAGAGAGGTAAAAAAAAACTTCAGTGGTGTGGAAACATTATGGGTTCGCGGAGTCAGACGTGGATCAAGTAGACATAGTGTGTAAACTTTGCTACAGTGTCGTAGCTGCACCACAGAGCAACACTGCAAAGTTCACTAAACATAGATGTTTACATTTTTCATTTATTTTTTATATTGCAAACATTTGCACTGTTATCAGTATTTGCACACTATTTTATATTATTTTTTGACAATCTTTAAAGTCATTCAATACATTGTTATTGTTAAATAAATATCGTCAAATAATCGAGATCTCAATTTCAGTGAAAATAATCATGATTATCATTTTTGCCATAATCGAGCAGCCCTACTTTCTTCACACTTCAGTGTAACCTGGTCTAAAGCTGACAGTTTAATGTCTGATCCAACTACTTTAGATCTTAAATTTCTCATCTGCATCTCTGAAATGTCTGAAAGAAAACAGAAAACAAAAAACAGAACAGTTCTTTTATAAATTCCTCCAGGATGTAGAACAAATTGCATCTTGAAAATGAAATTTTAGCCAAGTGCACAGGAGAACTGATAAAAAATAAATAAAATAAAAAGTACACTATACTTCATCCTAACTGTTTAACTAGTTTGTTAAATATTTCTACACAATAACACAAGCACCTTAACAGTGTGTGCAGTATTCATTTAGTTATTTTTCAGGTTTTTATTTATGTAAAGTTAACTTAGAGAAAGACAGTACCATGAGACGTTTTGGTTTAAGTATTCTTACTGTGCTTTTTCCTGCTTTAAATGTAGGTATTGAGAGTGGAGAGATATTTTGCTGCTATTGTTAATAATCATCATCATTACCATTGCATTAATAATATAATTTACAGTATTGATATTGCATTCAGATGTTTAAACATTTTGGTACCCAATTAGCCTTTATTACAGGTGCAGTTATAACCACTTTAAACTGTTGAGTTGAATCTATAATCTTAAATGTTCTGAATGCTTGTTATAATCTTAAGTGTGTATGTGCTGATTTTGTTGATTCTGAGTACACTCTGTACAGAGTCAGAGTGACAGGAAACTGCAGGCTTGCAGAGCGTTTGCAGAAATGAAACCGAAAGCAGAATCTAACTGCAGGTTATTCTGAGGAGCTGGTTAGACGAGGCTATGTGAATAACTAGGGTATTCAAATTGTCTGTTATACTTTTGTATTCTTTTATTAAGCTTTTAGTAGAGGTTCTTGATTAAAACATTTATTCAGTAGATTACATATACATAGTTTCAGTTCGGTTATGACATATATGAGAGTGGCTTTTGTCTCTCTGTCTGGTAAAAGGTCAGAAGTGCAACGGGTGAATTGAGAGAGCATGTAAGGTCGACACATACACACACACACACACACACACACACATACACACACACACACACACACACACACACACACACACATTCGTTAGACTCATTTATAGGTGAGAGGTTAGTCATGTTTGTCTCTGGAAAAGAGGAACAGTTTCTTGTTGTCTCTGCAAGAAAGAGGAACAGTGTCTGGCAGGATGTGGGGCTCGCGTTCCAGACGAGACAGAGATAATGTTCTTTTAAACTGTGTTAAAAGTCATTGTGTTTTTGATCTGACCTATGTATGAAATGTATCGGTGACGTATGAAGGGGCGTCATTAGTTCAAACCCTGATGGTATAAATATCTGTTTATGCTTTGATTAAGTCGGAGATCAGTTCCTGTCTGCGAACAGGCACTGGTCTTCCCACACGTGTATTCATTAAAATCAATTGCTTGACCAAGATCTTCTGGACCTGGTTGTTTGTACTCTCCTTCCTCAATATTTGAACCTTAACAACAGCTATTTACCATGTGTTGTAGAACAAAGTGCTGACAGTTATTTAAGGTAAAGAAACCAAAGGCAGAAAAAAGGTAAAAGGCAAAAGATAATGAAAAGCCAAAAACCTCTAGGAGGCAGTCCAGCTGAGGCGGCCTCCTCTGATTTCACTGCTGAATATCCAGCAACACCTGCACCGCCACTGTGGTCATCACTGTTAGGTAGCCCAGCAGGCACGTAGCTGGGAGGAAGAGTGTAGTACTGAGAGAACTGACTCTGTCCCAGAGAGTTATAGCTGCTAAAATGCTGGAGAGAAGTGAAACAACATACAAACGTGATCAGCAGAATGATGGGAAAGGACTCCACGCAGGGCTGAGTAACAATACGCGGGAACAATCTCATCTTTTCAAGAAGTTCTAATATCACTGAACATAACACAAACTCAGGTTCTGTGTCAGACAGTAAGATGAACCCTCTGTGATCAAAACTTGATCCCAAAAGCATCCACTTCCTGTGGATTTCTGCCCTCACTCAAAGACAAAAATACAGAAGTTTGAGCTGAACTTTTGCTCACATTACAAATGCTTTTAATATCCTTTTATAGATCACTACGTCTAGCATTCTAATCTCCAACCACAGCACACAATAAACATGTTGAGCACACACATACAAGACTTCTGCATTCCTTGCTTGAGATTTGCACCATATTAACACTTTGCTCGCATACATTCATAGCTTGAAAGGAATTTTTTCCTTTGAATTTTTGGTCATTTTAAAGGCAGTTTTACACTCCGGTGCACCAACCGCTCTTAAAAACACACACAAAGATAATTTTATTCTTCATCTTACTGGAGAATCACTGATTCTCACCTGATGGGCCACCGCCGAGGCGGTTGTAGTCGCAGCTGTAGCTGAAGGGATGTTGGAATACACACTGGATGTTGTGAAGCTTGAGCCTAGAGAAAGAAACATTCGCATTAAAAGAGATGCAAAGTCTAAAATATAAAAATAAAAATACTTCTACATGATGTTATAATGGCAAGAGAGGAAATCAGAGCTGTGCCGCTGCAGGTTCTCCTTTACTGTGTTCTTCAGGTATTTGCAGACAGTGAGACAGAGTGAGATGGCAGCTTGCCTTGGCTGGGGTATGAGTAGTGCAGCTGGCCTGGCTGGGTTGAGGTATATGTGGAGCTGAAACTGAGAAACCCAGGCTGGCCACCAGAGGGCGCATCAGGCAGCCCTGTCTCTGTTTTTATGCCTGGCCACATAGCACCTGAAGATGAAAGAGAGCAATGGAAGCTGAAGATGAAGAGGCAGCAGGGGAGAAAGTGGGTCACTGAAGATGCAGCAAAGTTAGTAAACTGGGTACTCCCGTCAAGATTTGTGTTTTTGTGTAAAAGCAGGGTTTAAAAGCAGACTGGTTCAGTGCCAAAGCACAGTGAGGCTTTAAAAGCAAAGTCATGAAGTGTGATGCTTGGATTCTAGAGAGCAGACTGTCCTTAAAAAGGGTCGTCCTAAAAGAGCAGGCACTAACCAAAAGGTGGGAGACCGTAGGTCTGGCCTGTCTGGGGGAAGGATAAGAGCTGGGAGATTTCGCTTTCTGTATCATCGTACCGCTGCAGGGCTTTCTCTTGACGCACCTGAAGCTGAAGCATGGCAAAGGTTGCATTGAGAGTGGTGAAGAAGAAGGAGAATTGTAATTGATTTTCCTGTAAAAAAGTCTGTTTCTTTTTTACTACAGATGAGTACACAGTGGACTGGGCCAGAGGAGGAAAAAACAGAAAATAAAGATAAAGACTGACTGAAACTGTCTCCTAAAATCCAGCTTTGCTTTGGCTAAGATAGAAAATGTGAACAGAAAATGAGATTCTATCTTAACTATTTGCATGAACTTTAAACCACATCTATGTTATCATACACAAAAACAACAGTTACAGGAAATCAGTAAAGTTACTATGCAAATTACTTCATGCAGACTCACCGGCAGCTCCTGCGAGTCATCCATCTCTGGAGCGGAGCGGCCCGAGATGTCTGCACACTCAGCCTACTCTCTGTACCTGGAGAGCCTGGCGGGACCCTGCTTCACACCACCACAGAAGCAAAGAAAAACAGGCACAGAGTCAATGGTGGGAGCACAGTCTTATATAGTACCCCATATGTGACTTATATAGTACCCCATACAGTGGGGCAAAAAAGTATTTAGTCAGCCACAGATTGTGCAAGTTCCCCCACCTAAAATGATGACAGAGGTCAGTAATATGCACCAGAGGTACACTTCAACTGTGAGAGACAGAATGTGAAAAAAAAATCCATGAATTCACATGGTAGGATTTGTAAAAAATTTATTCGTAAATTAGGGTGGAAAATAAGTATTTGGTCACCTCAAACAAGGAAAATCTCTGGCTCTCACAGACCTGTAACGTCTTCTGTAAGAAGCTTTTCTGTCCCCCACTCGTTACCTGTATGAATGGCACCTGTTTGAACTCATCATCTGTATAAAAGACACCTGTCCACAGCCTCAAACACTCAGACTCCAAACGCCGCCATGGCCAAGACCAAAGAGCTTTCGAAGGACACCAGGAAAAGTATTGTAGACCTGCACCAGACTGGGAAGAGTGAATCTACAATAGGCAAGCAGCTTGGTGTGAAAAAATCAACTGTGGGAGCAATCATCAGAAAATGGAAGACATACAAGACCACTGATAATCTCCCTCGATCTGGGGCTCCACGCAAGATCTCATCCCGTGGGGTCAAAATGATCATGAGAACGGTGAGCAAAGATCCCAGAACCACACGGGGGGACCTGGTGAATGACCTGCAGAGAGCTGGGACCAAAGTAACAAAGGTCACCATCAGTAACACACTACGACGGCAGGGAATCAAATCCCGCAGTGCCAGACGTGTTCCGCTGCTGAAGCCAGTGCATGTCCAGGCCCGTCTGAAGTTTGCCAGAGAGCACATGGATGATACAGCAGAGGATTGGGAGAATGTCATGTGGTCAGATGAAACCAAAGTAGAACTTTTTGGTATAAACTCAACTCATCATGTTTGGAGGAAGAAGAATACTGAGTTGCATCCCAAGAACACCATACCTACTGTGAAGCATGGGGGTGGAAACATCATGCTATGGGGCTGTTTTTCTGCCAAGGGGACAGGACGACTGATCCGTGTTAAGGACAGAATGAATGGGGCCATGTATCGTGAGATTTTGAGCCAAAACCTCCTTCCATCAGTGAGAACTTTGAAGATGAAACGAGGCTGGGTCTTCCAACATGACAATGATCCAAAACACACCGCCCGGGCAACAAAGGAGTGGCTCCGTAAGAAGCATTTGAAAGTCCTGGAGTGGCCTAGCCAGTCTCCAGACCTCAACCCCATAGAAAATCTGTGGCGGGAGTTGAAAGTCCGTGTTGCTCGGCGACAGCCCCAAAACATCACTGCTCTCGAGAAGATCTGCATGGAGGAATGGGCCAAAATACCAGCTACTGTGTGTGCAAACCTGGTAAAGACCTATAGTAAACGTTTGACCTCTGTTATTGCCAACAAAGGTTATGTTACAAAGTATTGAGTTGTATTTTTGTTATTGACCAAATACTTATTTTCCACCCTGATTTACGAATAAATTCTTTACAAATCCTACCATGTGGATTCATGGATTTTTTTTTTTCACATTCTGTCTCTCACAGTTGACGTGTACCTCTGGTGCAAATTACTGACCTCTGTCATCATTTTAAGTGAGGGAACTTGCACAATCGGTGGCTGACTAAATACTTTTTTGCCCCACTGTATGTGACTCCCCCCTCCCCTTGAAAAAACAAATCCCTCTCCTACTTGCTTCCTGTGGAATTACAGTTGTCTCTTTAGATGCAGATAAAGTACTCGACTGGGTAAACTGGATATTTTTATTAGCAGTTTTTTCTTCATAAATTTAATGACAATACAGCTTGATGTTACTTTTCAAAGCTTCAACCTACAGAAGGGCACCAGACAGGGCTGACTACTTTTCCCCACACTTTTTGTCATTTTCATTGAATCACTAACAGCAGTAATCTGACAAAATGTAGACATTAAAGAAATTCAAACTGAAAATACAGACCATAAGATGAGTTCCAGTTAAGCATCATAACTGCTTTAAAAGCCTTAGCATAAACATCTCTCTGACAGCCTGATGGAAATTCTTTAAAAAATAACTAAGTCTTCACTGATCCAGCGTAAACTAACATCTATTTGAATATTTGTCAGAAAAAGAAAATACAAAATTTGTAATCATGGCATGAGAAAGGGTTAAAGAACATCTTATACAAGACAGAAACTTTATTTTGTTTCAAGAACTAGAATCAGCCACAGTAAATTTCTTGAATATCAGCAACTGAAATCCATCATGCAGGATCCAATCATCTGAATCTACAAATACCTACTTGGTAAAATTATTTTAAAATATCTGTGCCCCCAAATTGTTATCAAAAATGTATAAGTTATTATTTAAAATTGATTCCTACCGCTGCCTGCTGGACACTGCTGCCCCTCCCTGGGATGTGGGTACTTTTTGGCTCTGAGGTGCATGGCTGGATGTTCTGGTGTGGTCGTTGACCTGCTCTATTGGGGGTGTTAGTTCAGGATGGCTTGGACCTGTTCAGGAGGGCCTCTGCCTGGTGCTGGGTAGTTTTTAGGGACCTGGGGCCCAGGTGCCCAGTTGTCAGCTCGTGATAGGCTAACTGGCCTCTGCTTCTTGGCAACTCTCACACTTGCTAATGGATTGGAGGTTTAGTTTCAACAACTTTTGGTGCTCAACAAAATATAGTCAACTGACTAATATGAATACACCAAATGGGTTTTCCATCAATTGAATTTTTTCTTCCCTAATGGCACAAGCATGTATTAAGATGACAGGGCCAAGATTTTGACACAGTTTTTGTGTTTGTTGTTGACCTGCGATTGGTTCTCTTCTTTGAAAATTTAGAATGACTTATGTTTTAGTTTTATATTTCTTGTTGTTCATGTGTTTTGTTATTCTCTCACTCTCCCCAGTAATGTCACCCGCCTTCTAGGAGCACAACCACTACTACAAGTGTCACACTTGCATTGTTGAGTACTCCCCCACCTAGTGGTAAGTATTTATGGTACAGGTACAGCCTGAGAGAATGCCTGAACGTGTTAGCCCTGAGTTCAGGGCTAATGCTTGCTTACAGACAACTCTCCACAAACATTTGTTGATCCGCCATGGCAGAAGTGTAGCAAAAGTGAAATGAAGGTAACTGAAACTTATTTACAAATCTGACCACACAAACAGCAAGTTGGCTTAGTTTGGCAGAGAGCTGTCAAATCTGTTTCACCCGTCATTCATCAGTTGCTGAATTTGTGGCCGCTCCATATCAGTGCAATTTATGAAATATAAGATTATGCATTCAGTGTTGTACACAATGAAAACATTCACAATGCGAAGCACAAACTATTTTAATATTAAAGACACAGACAACAAAAAGTTGCATGCATAGGCAAGCTTGCTCATGTGCATTTAGAACATTGAGATGGTTAACTCGTTCTACAGCAGTTTTTTTTAATTTCGTTTCCTTCCATTTTTGACTATTTGATAAACAAAAAATGGTTGTTATGAACAGGTAAACGATATCCCAAATAATAAAATCAGGTTAAAAATGTGTTTATCTGGACAAACTTTGAAAGCCTAGATGGAAGCAACATTGAGAATGTGACTTGTGTTTTTCCTCTTTGTATTATCTTGTGAGTTAACTTAAAGTCACTCATATCATCATCTTTGTGTTAATAGTTTTCTCACTCAGACAAAATCAGACTGTCACAGCGGGATTAACAAGTTATTGGGTGAAAGCAGGTAATCAAGACTTTCAGCAGATTTGCAGTTTCTTTGACTCATTAATACATTTCATCCAGACTTTTAATGGCTTCTTCTTTAGATATTTTTTTCCATTGATCTGGAATTGCTCCACTGCCCTGGAAGTTTTTCCCATGGTGCTTTTCCAGTTGTGTTTTAAATTGACATACAAACCACTTCCAGAATGCCAGATCAGACCCATCAAGGGTAATTTTCCAGGTATCATATGGCGGACCTGCAGTTTTGTATTGTTTGTGGGGAATGGCTTTCTCAGAATCATATTCAGGGTAAAAACTGCCATCACTTTCAACTTTTGTTGTGCAGAAGGTGACGCTGAGTTCTACTGTATCTTTATAGCGCCATCCTTCTATCCCAGAGGGTCGATGAAAAGGAGTGCTGTGGTCATTAGGATTGTGATCTTTCTTGGTGTTGGTACAAACAGCTGCACAGAATGGACACTCTAGTTACACAGCTGATCTATGAGGATTTCTTCAGGCTTCTTCCTGGATTCATTCAGCGTAACCAGGGAGAGGCTATACATGTCCTTAATGATGGGTATAAATCCTTTTTCTATCTCTTCCTTGAGGAAATCAAATTTTTTTATGTCAGTGAAGTTTACAGAAGGAATGTTGTCAAATGTCAGCTTATCCTTTAGGACATTACAAAATTCATTCAGCCACATGTCTGTGTTCCCTCTCTGATTTTGGACCTTTTGTGTTGCAGTAAATAAAGCCTGAGTCACATTTGTTTTGATGTCATCAACAATTTTCTTGAGTATACAGTGGGGCAAAAAAGTATTTAGTCAGCCACCGATTGTGCAAGTTCCCCCACTTAAAATGATGACAGAGGTCAGTAATTTGCACCAGAGGTACACTTCAACTGTGAGAGACAGAATGTGAAAAAAAAAAATCCATGAATCCACATGGTAGGATTTGTAAAGAATTTATTCGTAAATCAGGGTGGAAAATAAGTATTTGGTCAATAACAAAAATACAACTCAATACTTTGTAACATAACCTTTGTTGGCAATAACAGAGGTCAAACGTTTACTATAGGTCTTTACCAGGTTTGCACACACAGTAGCTGGTATTTTGGCCCATTCCTCCATGCAGATCTTCTCGAGAGCAGTGATGTTTTGGGGCTGTCGCCGAGCAACACGGACTTTCAACTCCCGCCACAGATTTTCTATGGGGTTGAGGTCTGGAGACTGGCTAGGCCACTCCAGGACTTTCAAATGCTTCTTACGGAGCCACTCCTTTGTTGCCCGGGCGGTGTGTTTTGGATCATTGTCATGTTGGAAGACCCAGCCTCGTTTCATCTTCAAAGTTCTCACTGATGGAAGGAGGTTTTGGCTCAAAATCTCACGATACATGGCCCCATTCATTCTGTCCTTAACACGGATCAGTCGTCCTGTCCCCTTGGCAGAAAAACAGCCCCATAGCATGATGTTTCCACCCCCATGCTTCACAGTAGGTATGGTGTTCTTGGGATGCAACTCAGTATTCTTCTTCCTCCAAACATGATGAGTTGAGTTTATACCAAAAAGTTCTACTTTGGTTTCATCTGACCACATGACATTCTCCCAATCCTCTGCTGTATCATCCATGTGCTCTCTGGCAAACTTCAGACGGGCCTGGACATGCACTGGCTTCAGCAGCGGAACACGTCTGGCACTGCGGGATTTGATTCCCTGCCGTTGTAGTGTGTTACTGATGGTGACCTTTGTTACTTTGGTCCCAGCTCTCTGCAGGTCATTCACCAGGTCCCCCCATGTGGTTCTGGGATCTTTGCTCACCGTTCTCATGATCATTGTGACCCCACGGGATGAGATCTTGCGTGGAGCCCCAGATCGAGGGAGATTATCAGTGGTCTTGTATGTCTTCCATTTTCTGATGATTGCTCCCACAGTTGATTTTTTCACACCAAGCTGCTTGCCTATTGTAGATTCACTCTTCCCAGTCTGGTGCAGGTCTACAATACTTTTCCTGGTGTCCTTCGAAAGCTCTTTGGTCTTGGCCATGGTGGCGTTTGGAGTCTGAGTGTTTGAGGCTGTGGACAGGTGTCTTTTATACAGATGATGAGTTCAAACAGGTGCCATTCATACAGGTAACGAGTGGGGGACAGAAAAGCTTCTTACAGAAGACGTCTGTGAGAGCCAGAGATTTTCCTTGTTTGAGGTGACCAAATACTTATTTTCCACCCTAATTTACGAATAAATTCTTTATAAATCCTACCATGTGAATTCATGGATTTTTTTTTCACATTCTGTCTCTCACAGTTGAAGTGTACCTCTGGTGCAAATTACTGACCTCTGTCATCATTTTAAGTGGGGGAACTTGCACAATCGGTGGCTGACTAAATACTTTTTTGCCCCACTGTATTCACAGCTTCATCTTTGTGACACATGTAGATGTATTTCTGCACTTCTGCTTTAATGAAAGCTTCTGTTTGTTTCCTTGGATTTGTGATGTACGTGATGAAGTCTTCAAAGTTTTCTTCCTCAGCGAGTGACCTCAGCATATGCTGTTCCAAGTTCAGTCTGTTCCCATTGAATGCTGGGAAATTACACCTCATCCTTCCAGCGAGATCAATGGAAGTCATGTTACAGACAGCCTCAACAGTGGAGACTTTCAGTTTCTCACAGATCAGTTCTCCAAGTACAACAGCAGAGTTTCCTATAAAAAAAGCTTCCAAAAGCTGTGTAATACTGTGTTTTCTTGCTTTCCAAATAAGTGATTGGATCATTATTCATTTTAAATTTCTTGTGTGACTGTAGAAGCCAACTCTCTGCCTTGTAGAACACGTAGAGCAAGAGATCAACTTTAAACTCCTTGTTTAAAGTGCATTTCCTCAGTGACAGAAACTTCTGAACTTTTTTTCTCACATGATTGGCCATTTCATGCAAATATGTTTGCGTGTAGCCTCTTGCAACTACAGGTTTGTTTTTGATTGCACCAAGTGACTCTTCTTCAGCTTGGACAATGAGCGATCTGATCTGTTGTTGTTCTTCATGGGAGAAAGCACCACGTGAAAAAAGTTTTTTTGCAAGTGTCCAGATAACCACCTGCCTTCTTATAACCTGAATGTTCACCAATGTCTGATAATTTCTTGTATCTGCCTTTTTTTTTTTGCATTCATTTATAAGAGTTGGCTCAAAACCAAGTTCTTGAAGGATTATAAACTGATCATTTTTCAAGTTAATTTCTTCAACAGGTTTTGTATCTGCTGTTAATTCAGTAACCCAGCCGCTCCAAACAGAGCTGAACTGTCTTTGAAGCTCTTCTTTATCTTTGGCCTTATCCTTCAGCTCCTGAGCGAGCTCTTTGCTCTTCTGTAGCAGTTTGTCCTCAAAATCTGATTTCCTCTCATCCAGCTTTTTACAGGCTTTCTTCTGCTGGATAATGCCATCCAGTTTTCTTTTCACCATTTCACTTGATTATTAAGAAATTCCTCAATGTCTATTTCAAATCGTCCTCTCCACTGAGTCAAGATCTCTCTGTCTTTGTCATCCTCAAAGTACTTTGTCATTTCTTTTCTGACTTCATCATATGTTTTGCTTGTTTCTTTAAGATAAAACTCTTCAACGTCATCCATTTTCAATTCTCTTATGAAGTTGGTTTTCAATGGCCAACGTGTTGCTCCTCAGGGTCCAGGTCCAGCTCCCATACTGGACTTCCAGTTTTCTGTACACTGCAATTTCCAGTGTGTTTTTAAAACTGAAAACAAAACTTTCATTCAGCAGTGCAGTCCACAGGTCCTGGATGTTTCTTTTGAACTGTGAGAGAGTGATCCCAGCAGACTTTGAAGCTTTAGAGAGGATGGTGTTCTTCACTTCCTGGATGCTCTCACTGTAACCTGGATTTGGAGGAGCCATGGGTGGACTGCCCTCCCACAGCTGGGCACAGTATTTCTCATCTTTCCGAACATCAAATTCAATGACATCTCTGAAGCATTCTGCATCACAAACTTCCTCTTCAGCTGCTAGTTTGGCCATCTGGTCCAGTTTTTCCTGCAGGCGTCTCTTTCCATCCATGTTTTTCTCTGCTGCTGCAACATCTGTGACATTCTGGTGAACAAACACACAACTGGGAGAAAGTTTAACTTTCTTCATCCTCATGAAAGCCTGAACAACAATCTGCAGAATGTCTTGCATCTCAGATAGATTCTCTCCAAAGATGTTGATCAGTGTCAGGTTTCCCAGACCAACAACAAGTGTTGCCAGTTCATTGTCATGATGAAGAGTGTTGTTACCTTCTAACTCAAGAGCTGACAACACAAAAACTCTCTGGTCCCCCAGTTTCTTGATGACTTCTTCTAAAAGACTGGAGGTCCATGTTAAAGGCACATGACCTGCATCACTATCCATCAGCTCCATCGGGTGTCCTGATATCATCAGCTGTGCAGCCAGCTCAGGGTATTTAGACCAGTCAGTGTTTCTGCTCACTCTTTGTGTTGTTTTATGGGCTTCATAGATCTGTCCCATTTCTCTGAAGATGTGCTCCAAACCAAAACTTGCAGACTGAAATTTCTTTGATATGTCTTCAAGCTCAACTTGTTTGGCAGAGAGCGGTCAAGTTTGTTTCATCGGTTTTTTATCAGTTGTTGATTAATTTGTTGCTGCTCCATATCAGTGCCATTTATGAAATATAAGGTTAGCAGATGTTGACAATTAGATGGACTATTCTGCATTCAATGTTGTACACAATGAAAAAAAAATCAAGCAATTCAAATGAGATGAAGCATAATCTATTTTATTATTTAAGACATAGAAAACAAAGAGGTGTTCAAACTGATTACAGTTGTCTTTTTTCACTTGACTAAACACGCTAAACATTTGCAAATTCAGTGTAGATATAACAGGTTTAAATGAAATTAGCATAAGACAGTCAAACAGATCTCAAATCATACATCTATGAGAATAAACTTTAATTTAAACATTGAATCTACAGAGCGTTCTCACTCCCGAGGCGTAACATGTCGACGTTTTGTCAGGTCCCGCGGCGTTCCTAAGGAACGCGAAAGGAGACCTTCGGCGTTCTTATGGTACGCGGCGGGTTATGGCTGGAATCCAGGGCAATGACGCTCCCGCGGTAATAGACGTTCCAGCCCTGTATTCCAGCCCTAAACCTAACCTTATCCCTAGCCCTGACCATAACCTTATTCCTGACCTTAACCAGGACTTTAATGATGGTAAATAGCGTGTTTCTAAGCGATTTGAAGAAAAAGAGCGAACATGTGTAGATTCAGTCCAGAAGGTTCTCATATTTCCTCTTTTTTCCGAGGTCGTCATTTAGGAACGTGGTGGGTAGCCGAAAACGTAATATGGTGACGATTTGTCACCTAGCGTAAAATGTTACGCTTTGGGAGTGAGAACGGGTTGGAATCTACAATCAAATTGAAAATTTCACAACTTAATTACAAAAGACGAGGTTTTTGTTGTGGTTTCAGATGCAATGTTTGAAATTAATGATCAAAGAGTGTTAACACTTGTTTGACAGCAGTTTTTAGATTTAGTTTCCTTACATTTTTTGACTATTTGATAAACAAAAAAATCTTTGTTATAAACAGGTAAATGATATGCTAATTAACAAAATTAGGTTAAAAATGTATTTATCTGGAAAACACTCTGAAAGCCTAGATGGACGAAACATTGAGAATGTGACTTTTGTTTTTCACTTTGTATTTTTTCTGAATTCACTTACAGTCACTCATAACATCATCTTCATGTAAAAAAATTATAGAATTTCCTTTTCCTCACTCAAAAAAACAAAACACAAAATCAGACTGTCACAGCTGGATTCATGAGTTATTAGGTGAAAACAAGTATCATCATTTTCAGCAGATTTGCAGTTTCTTTGGCTCATTTAAACATTTCATCCAGACTTTTAATGGCTTCTTCTTTAGATATTTTTTTCCATTGATCTGGAATCGCTCCACTGCCCTGGAACTTTTTCCCATAGTGATTTTCCAGTTGTGTTTTAAATTGACAAACAAACCATTTCCAATATGCCAGGTTAGACCCATCAGGGGTGATGCTCCAGGTATCATATGGCGGACCAGCAGTTTTGTACTGTTTGTGGGGAATGGCTTCCTCTGAATCAGACCTAAGGTAAAAAGTTTCTTCACTTGTAACAAGTGTTGTGCAGAAAATGACGCTGAGGACTTTAGTTTGTCTATAGTAAGCTCCTTTTATCCCATCAGGTCGATGAAAAGGAGTTTGATGGTCATCAGGTTTGTGATCTTCAATGGTGTTGGTACAAACAGCTGCACAGAATGGACACTTTACCCAGCAGCAGCTACAAAGCTGATCAATGAGGATTTCTTCAGGCTTCTGCCTGGATTCCTTAAGCTTATACAGTGACAGGCTGCTCATCTTCTCAGTGATGGATGTCAATCCTTTTTCTATCTCTTCCTTGAGAAAGTGAAAATCTTTTATGTCAGTGAAGTTTTCAGAACAAATGTTGTCAAATGTCAGTACATCCTTTAGGACATTAGAAAATTCCTTCAGCCACATATCTGTGTCTCCTCTCTGATTTTGGACCTTTTGTGTTGCAGTAAATAAAGCCTGACTCACAGTTTTTTTGATGTCATCAACATTTTTCTTGAGTATATTCACAGCTTCATCTTTGTGACTCGTGTAGATGTATTTTTGTACTTCTGCTTTAATGAAAGCTTTTGTTTGTTTCCTTGGATTTCTGATGTATGTGATGAAATCATCAAAGTCTTTTTTCTCAGCAAGTGACTTCAACATATGTTTCTCCAAGTTCAGTCTGTTCCCACTGAATGCTGGGAAATTACACCTCATCCTTCCAGTGAGATCAATGGCAGTCTTGTTACAGACAGCCTCAACAGTGGAAGCTTTCAACTTTTCACAGATCAGTTCTCCAAGCACAACAGCAGATGAGTTTTCTTTACAAAAGCTTCTAAAGACTCTGTAATACTGTGTTTGCTTGCTTTCTAAATAGGCCTTTGCATCATTGTTCTTTACAAATTTTTTCTGGGATTCTAAAAGCCAACTCTCTGCCCTGTAGAACACACGAAGCAAGAGATCAACACTAAACTCTTTCCTCAAGTTGTATTTCCTTTCTGACATAAATTTCTGCACTTCTTCTGTTACATGATTGGCCCCTTGAATCAAGTAAGTTGATGTGTAGCCTCTTGTGGCTACAGGTTTGCTTTGGATTGCATCAATTGACTCTTTTTCAGCTTGGTCAATGAGCGACCTGATCTCTTGTTGTTCTTCATGGGAGAAACCACTTGAAATATGTTTTTGAAAAAAACTAATCAGCACATTACTACTTGTCATCACATAAACTGAATAATCACCAACCTCTGACATTTTCCTGTATCTGCCACTTCTTTTACATTCATCTATTAGAGCTGGCTCAAAACCAAGTTCTTGAAGGATCGTTAACTGATCTTTTTTCAAGTTGATGTCTTCAACAGGTTTTTTATCTGCTGTTAATTCAGTAACCCAGCCGCTCCAAACAGAGCTGAACTGTCGTTGAAGCTCTTCTTCATCTTTGGCCTTATCCTTCAGCTCCTGAGCGAGCTCTTTGCTCTTCTGTAGCAGTTTGTTCTCAAACTCTGATTTCTTGTCATCCATCATTTTACAACCTTTCTTCTGCTGGATAATGCCATCCAGTTTTATTTTTACTCTGTTCACCTGTTCATCATGAAATTCTTTCATTTTGATGTCAAATCGTCCTCTCCACTGAGTCAAGATCTCTCTGTCTTTGTCATCCTCAAAGTACTTTGTCATTTCTTTTCTGACTTCTTCATATGTTTTGCTTGTTTGTTGAATAAGATAACTAGACTCAACCTCATCAAGTTTTCCATTTTCAATTCTGTTATGAAGTTGGTTTTCAATGGTCAACATGTTTTCCCTCAGGGTCCAGGTCCAGCTCCCATACTGGACTTCCAGTTTTCTGTACACTGCAATTTCCAGTGTGTTTTTAAAACTGAAAACAAAACTTTCATTCAGCAGTGCAGTCCACAGGTCCTGGATGTTTGCTTTGAACTGTGAGAGAGTGATCCCAGCAGACTTTGAAGCTTTAGAGAGGATGGTGTTCTTCACTTCCTGGATGCTCTCACTGTAACCTGGATTTGGAGGAGCCATGGGTGGACTGCCCTCCCACAGCTGGGCACAGTATTTCACATCTTTCTGAACATCAAATTCAATGACATCACTGAAGCACTCTGCATTAAAAATTTCCTCTTTGGCTGCTAGTTTGGCCATCTGGTCCAGTTTTTCCTGCAGGCGTCTCTTTCCATCCATGTTTTTCTCTGCTGCTGCAACATCTGTGACATTCTGGTGAACAAACACACAACTGGGAGAAAGTTTAACTTTCTTCATCCTCATGAAAGCCTGAACAACAATCTGCAGAATGTCTTGCATCTCAGACGGATTCTCTCCAAAGATGTTGATCAGTGTCAGGTTTCCCAGACCAACAACAAGTGTTGCCAGTTCATTGTCATGATGAAGAGTGTTGTTACCTTCTAACTCAAGAGCACGCAGTCCTTCAGTGTCCACCACTAGAACATAGTCAAACTTCAAGTCTTTCTTCATCTCCTCTGATACTTTGAGCAGCTGCATGAAGGCACCTTTGGTGCACCTGCCAGCACTCACTGCAAACTGCAGCCCAAACATGGTGTTCAGCATTGTTGATTTTCCACTGCTTTGTAGCCCCAAAATTGACAACACAAAAACTTTCTTGTCCCCCAGTTTCTTGATGACTTCTTCTAAAAGACTGGAGATCCATGTTAAAGGCACATGACCTGCATCACCATCCATCAGCTCCATCGGGTGTCCTGATATCATCAGCTGTGCAGCCAGCTCAGGGTATTTAGACCAGTCAGTGTGTCTGCTCTCTCTTTGTGTTGTTTTATGGGCTTCATAGATCTGTCCCATTTCTCTGAAGATGTGCTCCAAACCGAAAGTTACAGACTGAAGTTTTTTGGATATGTCTTCAAGTTCAGTTTGTTTTTTTAATAACAGATCTGCTTCATCCCGTTTGTTCTTCAAAGCCAAAACCTCAGACCACTTTTCATCATAACTTTTGAAAATTAAAGAAAGATCATCCGTGGAGAGGGCATCTATGAAGATCTGAGTCCATTTTAGGAAATACACTCTGTCTGTTGATTCTTCTCTCATTGATGAGAGACTTCCAATGAACAACTCCATCAGTTTACTGCAGGACGCTTTACATTGTTTTTTACGTATGTTCATCAGTGTTTCTTCCTTTTTACTTTTCTCTATTTGAATGTCTCCTCTGAGATGAAACTGTTCTCTGTGTATTTTGCTCCACTGATGCCACAGTTGGCCTTGACAAGGGAAAAATTCATCTTTGATCTTTGAGACATCCATGTTATCCATGTTATCCTTTGTAAGCAGATTGATTATTTTCATAGCAGCAGATTTCCCTCTTTGACAGGCTGGGTCAGTTTCATCCACTTTGATTCCAGAGAGCTCAGCCATGGTTTCAAGCTGGAAAGATGGTTTCAAGCTGGAACCATCAAGAGAAGACAACACTTCTCTGATGATCTTCTTCAGGTGTTCAGATACATCTGAGTGGTTTTTGTCTTTGAGGCCCATTATGTAATTTCCCTGTTTTGTCTTAAAAGCATCACGACTGTCATCAACAGTTAAACAGATGAGAGGCTTCTTAGCCTTCAAATGAGTCAAAATAATTGATCTTTCTTCATTGCTTTGAAGAGATGCCACAAGAAAAATATTGATGGAGGATTTTTCAATCAGTATGTCACGCTGTTTTTCAATAAACAGAGCATCACCATGGAGATTACAAAAGGCAATGCACTCAATGAAGTCATCAGGTTTTCCAGCAGGGCAGTACCAGGCAATCTCTGCCACACCATCCATCAGATAGCGAGACTTGGTGCTTCCTTTACAGTTTCTGTGGAAGAAGGTGTCGTGACGGTCGTTGATCAAAGTGTTCATCAGCTGAGATTTAGACACTGACAAAGAACCCAGACGGAAAAATGACACCAACGGTGTTTCAGCTTTGTAGACTGGAAAACTCTTCATGGTGATGATCGCTGAGTCATCTTTGATTTGAGTTTCCTTCCAGGTTTTTGTTATTTCTCTGAAAGTCCACAAAGGACACTGAATCTCCTTTGTGACTGGGTCAGGAACAAGTAAAGGTAAGGCATACTGACACCGAGAGAGCTTTGTAATCATCATCTGTTTCAGGACGCTGTCTGAGAAGTGAAATACTGCCATCTGAACGTCCATTGGATGCACACGAGCATTCTCTTTCTTCTCTTTCTCATTTGTACCTTTGTTTGTCAAGAAATCCTCCAGATCACTGTCATCTACCTCAGTGTTGTCAGACACTGTGGGCTTTATATTGGTCACCTCAGCACTGTCTGGTTTTACAGGAATATATCTGGCCCTGTAGTCCAACATTATCAGCCTATGGAGAAAGGTGTGGGCTAGATCTTTCTCAGATGTTACATGGTCCACCTTTTTCCCAGGTGGACGTATCAGAAGAAAATCTGCTGATGACAGCTTCTGTTGAACTTTGTCTTGAAGGTGAAGTCTGTCAAGCAGTGCCCCAGTTTCTGTTTGACTTGGCTTCTATAAATAACAAAGAAAGAGGTTTTTATTTAGCTTATCAGTTTAACACCAATGTTATATATAACAACAGGGTGGTATTTTAGTGAGAAGACAGTAAACTATTTTAGAAACTGTTTTAGAATGGATTTAACTGGCATTTATATACTATAACACATGCTTCAACTGCATGAAGACCTATACTGATTTTCCAATAATCAGTTAATCAACTAATGTGTGATCACAAACCTAAAATAAGTTTTGCTGGCAAGGGTCAGAGGAAACCACTCATTTAAGCTGTTATTATAATTAAGTTAAATGAGGGGTTACTAATCTTCTGCATTCCTGCTCCTTATTTTCAGACTTTTGTAAGAGTGTGTGAAGGAAATCTTATTAACCCTCACACTCACTGTTAACTGATTGTTCATGCCCAATTTAAAATAACCAATAAACCTATCATCATGTATGTCTTTGGTTTGTGGGAGGAACAAATAGCTTTTATGACAGTGTCAAGGTCCCCCTTGACCACTGCCACCACTTTTTCTGATTTTCTTGTTTTTTTTCTCTTTTCACTCTCTTTTTCACCTAATCCAACAGACTTGTGGAATGATGATGGAAAGATATCAGGCATCTGATAGAAAAAACGGCATTTTCAAAAAATACCTGCGTACATATGGACATAGCGTCAGTATCTGAATTAGATAAAGCCCAACAGCATCTCCTGAACAATAAAGCTCCACATTCAGATGGTTTTCCAGCAGAGGTTTACAAAGTATTTTGGCCTATATTAGTGCCTACTTTTTCAGAATAGTAACTTAAATTCAGAGTGATTGTCATGGCCTGGGTCTAGGGACCCAGGGCTCATGTATTTTTGTGTATGTATATGTTTATTTTTTCTGTGTGGTGTTTTGGTTTTCTCTCCTTTTTTCTCCTGGGGTCCGTTCTTCGTACCTCGCTAAGTAAGTTAGCTGGATTTGATTGTTGACGATTTCGCGTGATCTCAGATCGTTCGGTTCTCCGAAGCTCATCCGGGACTTGCTGTCATAGCAACAGATCCGTAAGCGTAAACCTGCTTGGGAGCAGGTTTACTTTATGTAAACAGGATTAGATCGCGGCCACTCAGGTATGTCCGCTTCATTTATACGAAAGCAACAGCGATATTTTTCCACTGTTTTTCCATAAATAAATATTATCAATATAACTAAAGATAATGCAGTATTTGATTCTTTTATTGATTTCATACAGATACATACAGGTCATTTCCTAAAAAAAGGGAAATGTACTATTAATCATTCTATTTCATGTATTTGATTATTTCAGATGTAATTCATATTTTAGAGTAGTAATAGTAAATTACTTCGTGTAATCAAGATGAGCGACCACGGCTATAAAAGCGAAGGTGGATTTGGGAAGTCTGTCGCAGCCATGTCCTGTCCGTATACGCGAGCCACCCATTGCGGAAGGTGCAAGATTGATAAGGAGAGTTTTCAGAATTCAGCGTATATTGCAGGATACACAGGATCCTTTAGCTCAGCGACAGTGTGCTCATAGAGAGATATCGATTTTCCCGTGAGGGTATTATTTACTTAACCAACTTGTTGACGAGGGGGTGCAGGACCACCACCTGTCTTTTTTTGCTCTGCCCTTTTCTTGGTTGCTGTTATAAACAAACAGATTATTTCAGGGTCTCTTTTCAAGAGACGAAAAGCAATATAAGTGATAAATATTACCATTCTGTAGAATATTCTTATATTTCACTTTTACTTGTTCCCATGTTCTAGTGGGTCCTGCTGTGGCTCTAATGTGAAAGATGATATAATGTAATATAATATGATATAATATGATATAATGTAATATAATATGATATAATATGATATAATGTAATATAATAAATTTACCCTACTGCCTACTGGTGTTGGCCAGAGGGGCCGATGGCAGCCTCGCTTCTGTCAGTCTGCCCCAGGTATGGTGTACATTTTAGGACATTGTCAGGTCTCAAGAAAAAAGTTGTCAGGCATCAGACAAAAAATTGTCAGGTCTCAGTTCTCAAAAAAAAAGTTGTCAGGTATCAGACAAAAAATTGTCAGGTCTCAGTTCTCAAAACTTTTTTTTTTGAGTTTCAGTTTCAGTTTCAGTTCAGAGTTCTTGCTCTGCTGCTGGAAAATACTGAGCGCGCTCCTTCGACATTTTCGCCAACCAATCAAAGGGTTGCCGATCAATGTTTCTACTATCGATGTGTAGCCCCTGTTAAGCCACCCAGTGATCTCACATTACTTCATCCAGCTATACTAATCGTCAACAACAGGTGTGTTCGGAGAACCGGAATAGCAAGCTCAAAGTTGGTGCGATGATTTGATCTTGGATGTGTCATTTGATCTTGGATGTAGTAAGCGAGGTACGAAGAACGGACCCCTGGGGCCTGTTCTTCGTACGTCGCTTACTACATCCAAGATCAAATGACACATCCAAGATCAAATCATCGCGCTAACTCTGAGCTCGCTATTCCGGTTCCCCGAACACACCTGTTGTTGACGATTAGTATAGCTGGATGAAGTAATGTGAGATCACTGGGTGGCCCAACAGGGGCTACGCATCGATAGTAGAAACATTGATCGGCAACCCTTTGATTGGTCGGCGAAAATGTCGAAGGGGCGCGCTCGGTATTTTTCGGCAGCAGAGCAAGAACTCTTGAGTGAGGGATTTTAGGAGTTTCAGAGTCTAATTAAAACGCAAGGGAACACTGCAAAGGCTGCAAAAGCAAGGAGAGAGGGCTGGCAGAAAGTTGCTGACAAATTAAACTCGTAAGTAATTTAATAATAACAATAATAATGGAGTGGATCTATATAGCGCTCTTCAAGGCACCCAAAGCGTTTTACAATGCCACTATTCAGTCACTCTCACATTCACACACTGGTAGCTGTCACAGCTGCCCTGGGACAGAAGCCAGGCTGCCATATCGCGCCATCGGCCCCTCTGGCCAACACCAGTAGGTGGTAGGGTAGATTTATCATATCACACTATATTATCCAATATTATATTACATTATATTATATTACATTATGTTATATTATATCCCCTTTCACATTAGAGCCACAACAGGACCCACTAGAACATGGGAACAAGTAAAAGTGAAATATAAGAATATTCTATAGAATGGTAATATTGATCACTTATATTGCTTTTCGTCTCTTGGACAGAGACCCTGAAATAATCTGTTTGTTTGTTTATAACAGCAACCAAGAAAAGGGGCAGCGCAAAAAAAGACAGGTGGTGGTCCTGCACCCCCTCGTCAACAAGTTGGTTAAGTGAATAATACCCTCACGGGAAAATCGATATCTCTCTATGAGCACACTGTCGCGCTGAGCTAAAGGATCCTGTCTATCCCGCAATATACGCTGGATTCTGAGGACTCTCCTTATCAATCTTGCACCTTCCGCAATGGGTGGCTCGCGTATACGGACAGGACATGGCTGCAACAGGCTTCCCAAATCCACCTTCGCTTTTATAGCCGTGGTCTCCCATCTTGATTACACGAAGTAAATTGCAATTACTACTCTGAAATCTGAATTACATCTGTAATAATCACATACATGTAATAGAATGTTAATAGTACATTTCCCTTTTTTAGGAAATGACCTGTATGTATCTGTGTGACATCAATAAAAGGATCAAGTGCTGCATTATCTTTAGTTACATTGATGTTATTTATTTATGGTACAACAGTGGTAAAATATCGCTGTTGCTTTCGTATACATGAAGCGGAAATACCTGAGTGGCCGCGATCTAATCCTGTTTACATAAAGTAAACCTGCTCCCAAGCAGGTTTACGCTTACGGCTCTGTTGCTATGACAGCAAGTCCCGGATGGGCTTCGAAGAACCGAACGATCCAGGATCACGCGAAATCGTCAACAGTCAAATCCGGCTAACTTACTTAGCGAGGTACGAAGAACGGGCCCCTGGTCTCTCCGTGTGAGCTTCCGGATGTTTTGGTTCACTGAGGAGACTGCGAACCCGGAAGTGTTTCTGCACTAGAGACAGCCACACCTGCTGCTCGTCCTCCTCTGCCAGCTGCAGCAGATTACGCTCGTCAAGGGAGCGGTATTTAAGACTGCAGTTGAGCTGAGGCTGACGCTGGATCCTTGAGTCAGAACTTGTCAGTACAGCCGTGGACTTTTGTATAAACCTTTGAGATAGTAGATTTCCTGCTAACCTGAATGTGTTTGTGTTACCAGGAATCTGGAGCGGAGTGTGTTTTGAAGTCACAGTGTGGGAATAAGAGTTTTTGGAGTCGCCACTTTTCACCTTTCACGGACATCTGCACTGTGTGGGATTCAGGGAGAATCGCCACGGGACCACAGCGACCACAATAATAGGATTATTATTTGTTTGCCTTGAGTTTAGTCTAGTTTATGTTTCACCTAGGGTTGGCTGTGTTAGTGTCATGTTGTCAAGCCTGTGTTTTCATGTCTCAGTGTTTCCTTTTTTCCTGTTTTATTTTGAAAATCTTGTGTTTCTTTATTCAATGTGTTTAGTTTTACTCTTCCCCGTGTCTTCGTTATGTTCATTTGTGTCAGCTGTTTCTGTGAGAGTGATAACTTTGTCATTTGTACTTAGAAACATATAATCATTTATGCTTAGAGATATATAATCGTTTGTATATTGATAAAAGGTCTCATCCTTATTTAGGTCTGCTAAGGTTCTGTGTGCACTCTGTGCACCATGAGATGGGAGGATGTTCACTCCCTTCTGGTGTGTTCTGGCATACCTCATACGAATGTTAATCATGAGCAAAAAAACAAAAACAAAAACAAAAAAAAAATACACCAGACAAATATACAAAATGTACAGAGGCAAAAAAAAACTTGTTTCACTGTGTTCATCAGTGGAAAAAAAATTAAAAACACTCAAGGAATGCATCAGAAGAACAACTGAGGAGATTATTTTCAAGCTTTTCAAACTTATTTTTCATTTAGAAGAACACCAGTATAATTTTATAAAAACAATCAAAGTTTATTAAAACCCACTTGTTGGAGAAAAAAAAGGTAATGACATAGTTTTAGAAAACAGACTCTTAGACCAAATGGTATCCATTGTTTTTGTTGTCTTCACTTGCCACTTTTGTTAACCAGGGTGTACCCCACCTCTCACCCTGTAACAGCCGGGATATGCTCCAACCCCCCCCCACCCAACACTGCTAAGGATACACGGAAGAGGATAGATGGATGAATTTGTTTTTGGGGATATACAAAGATGTAACTTTAGAGAGGGCAGATAGTTATCTTGACTCTTTTCTGAGGCACTACCCTATCAAATTAGCCTCTTTTCACAAAAATAGCATGCATATATGGTGTAACACATTACAGTTGCAGAGATTATAAATGTTGTTGTTATAGTAATTTTACAATGCATGTTGAAGGGATATTACTGCCCTCTATTGGTGTGTCTGTGCATTACACTCAATAACAAGGATTTCGTTAAAACATCAGGTTATGGGCCCAGACATCACTAAAGGACGCTACTAACACGTTTTTTGGGAGTCATAAACAGCGTTGTGGGATTCACAATGGAAGATAGACTGTTTATTGACAAGCTGAGCAGACCGGAGAATTGGGCAACGTGGAAATTTCAACTGGAGCACCGGTTGAAGGCAAAAGGACTGTGGGGTGTGGTACAGGAGATGGAGCAGTTAGCTGCGGATGCTAATGCCCAAGCACGAGCTGAATTTGAACGGAAGAAGGAAAAGGCATTTTCAGTGCTGGTACTGAATGTAAGAACACTCCAATGTACTTGATAACAAACTGTAAGACCCCCCAAAGAAGCATGGGAGATGCTAAAAGCACAGTTTGAAAGAGATACTGTTGCTAACAAGTTATTTCTGAAGAAGAAGTACTTTCGGTGTGAAATGAAGGAAGGAGAACATCTCAATGATCATGTAAAAAGAATGAAGGAACTTACTGATCAGCTAGGGGCAATAGGTTCTGTAATTGAAGAGGAAGATCAAATTGTCACCCTTCTAGGTGGTTTGCTATGCAACTGTTGTTACTGCTTTGGAGACAAAGATGGACAGTCTGACACTACACTTTTTTCAACAAGCCTTGATAAATGAGGAACAAAAGCGAGTGCTTACTGATAACACCACTGTGTCCAGTAGTGTATCAGCTATGTCATCTCAGATGCATAGAAATGAACAGAGTGGATCAAAAACAGTGAGAGCAAACAGCTCCGACTCATGGAGATGCTACAAATGTGGGAAAGAAGGACCTATCAAGCGTGATTTTCCTAGCATTAAAAAGAAATATAAAGCCCACAAGGCTAAAAGCGTGGTGTATAAGGACAAAGAGGACTCATATGAGGGAGCTTTTGTTGTAAATGAGTCATGTAAAAGTGATGCACAGCAAGAAGAATGGTTGATTGATTCAGGAGCGTCAAAACACATGACATGGAATAAAGAAGCACTAAAAAACTACCAAGAGTTTTCAGAACCACAAACAGTGAAACTTGGTGATGGCAGAGTAGTTGAGGCTTTAGGTCTGGGCAACATAACAATGAAAATGTCATTCAGACTTAGTGATGGAAAAGATGCCACAATGTATGATGTGCTGTATGTTCCCAAATTAACCTTTTCTCAGTGGGAGCTGCTGCCAAGAAGGGAAACACAGTGAAGTTCAAAAGGACTCATTGCTACATAAGAGGAAAGAATGGAGCTCTCCATGGAATGGGAACACAAAGATCTGACGGATTGTATCAGCTGGATATCGAGGGAAACTGCACAACTTGTCATGGAGCATCGAGTGCATCAGTTCCGACAAGTATGTGACATCAGCGCCTAGGTCACACTACAAATCTAAAAAACTCAAAAACTTGGTAAAAGGAGTTAGCTTTACAAAAGAAGAGGAGGACATTTCTTGTGAATCTTTTGTTGAAGGCAAATTATCAAGAAAGCCTTACAAATCAGTGGGAGAAATATGATCAAAACACAAGTTGCAATTATTGCATAGTGACGTTTGTGGTCCTTTTCAAACTGAGTCACTAGGAGGAAAAAAGTACTTTGTAACTTTCATTGATGACTACTCCAGATGTTGTAAAGTGTATTTCATAAGAGAAAAAACGGAAGTCCTGAGCAAGTTCAAAGAGTTTGAAAGAACCTTCTCAAATGAATGTGGACAGGGAATAATAAGACTCAGAACTGACAATGGTGGGGAATACACATTTAAAGAGTTTCAAGAATATTTGAAAGCTCAAGGCGTCCACCATGAAATGACTGTACCACATACACCGCAGCAAAATGGTGTTGCAGAGAGAGAAAAAAAGAACTAGTGGAATCAGCTAGAGGTATGCTGTCACATGCAAAGTTGCCAAACATATACTGGGCAGAAGCTGTTGCTACTGCAGCTTACATACAGAATAGGCTCCCAACATCTGCTTTAAAGAACGAAACACCCTATCAGAGATGATATGGAAAAGAAACAGACATTAGCCATATGAAAGTATTTGGATGTGTTGCTTATGCTCATGTTCCAGACACAGAGAGAAAGAAGCTGGACAAAAAGGCAGTGAAAGTTGCTTTCCTGGGATATGCAACCAATGCAAAAGGCTACCGACTGTGGGATGAGGAAAAAAGAAAAATACTGATTCGACGAGATGTGGTCTTTAATGAAACAGATTTTAAATGCAAACAAAGTTAAAATGATCTCTGTTTGGGGAATGAGGTGACACTACACACGGATGAAAGACAAACAAGTACTGAGGAGACTGTCGCCAGTGAGGCTGCAAAAGGAGATCAGCGGATCAGAAGACCTCCAAAGAGATATGGATTTGAGGAGTTTGCTGACATAGTTACAGTTGACCATTATGCACACATCTGTTGTGTCACAGAACCAAATACACTGGAAGAGGCTATGTCAAGTCCAAATGCAAAGGAGTGGAAAGAAGCAGCTGATTTGGAATATGAGTCACTGCTGGAAAATGGCTCATGGGATTTAGTGGATCTACCAAAGGATCGCAAAGCAGTTGGATCAAAATGGGTCTTTAAAGTTAAGCATCACAGTGATGGACAAGTGGAAAGATACAAGTGCAGACTTGTTGCCAAAGGCTATTCACAGATTTATGGTGCAGACTATGATGAAACATTCTCTCCAGTTGTACGATTTGGTTCAATTCATACATTGTTATCATTTGCTGTGCAAAACAATCTAAATGTGCATCAAATGGATGTTGTGACTGCATTCTTGAATGGACACCTGGAAGAGGATATCTACATGGAGCAGCCAGAGGGTTACATCAAACCTGGGCAGGAGGTGCAGTCAGTTGGCTTAGTAAGAAACAAGCAACAGCTGCACTTTCAACTGCAGAGGCTGAATATATTGCTTTGAACCAAGCTGCACAAGAAGGAATTTGGTTAAGACGACTACTAACTGAGCTTGGAATAGAGACCACAGCAAAAGTGATCCTGGAGGACAATCAAGGAGCAATTGCAATCGCAAAAAATCCAGTTGATCATGCAAGAAGCACATAGACATTTGTTACCACTACATTTGTGAATGTGTGCAAAATGGACAAATCCAGCTGAAGTATTGCTGTACAGAAAATATGAAAGCTGACATCTTAACCAAACCACTGCCTAGACAAAAGATTGAGTATCTCAGAGAAAAGATTGGACTGTGTTCAGTTTAAAAAGGGTTATCATATGATTAACATCCCTATATTATGCTTATGTTAAGATGTCAAGCATATAACTGTAATGCAGAATAATAGTTTTGTCTAAGATGACAACAGTACATTTTTTTGTGTGAGTTCAAAACAAAAGAGAAAATGTTTTATTTTCTAGTAACACTGTGATATAGGTGCATATTTTTTTTGGAAAGAAATAAGCAATGACAGTCAAGTAAGTGAACTCCATGGTAAAATTAAGTGGAAGTGTTGTAATAGTAATTTTACAATGTATGTTGAAGGGATATTACTGCCATCTGTTGGTGTGTCTGTGCATTACACTCAATAAAAAGGATTTCATTAAAAAGATCAAATGTTCCATTATATGTTTAAGTCATGGATTTTCATAGAAAAGCATGACTTTATTTAATGCAGTATACATTTTTCCAATGAGCTTTTAGCAGAAAATATTTACTCAGTCATTTTATACTTCATTAAATAAAACTGATATCTTTGCTTTGATGGCTGAGAGCATGCTGGGAAATATATTTACTGTATTTCATGACGTTGCTATATTTAATTTGTGAAAAAATGTGCTTGTACCTGTTGACTGTAACTATGCAAAACTGTGTTTATTAGGAACCGTCTTACATGCTACATTAAAAAGGCTAAGTCTGTTTTGGCATTGTGGTGGTCACCGTGAAGAAAATGATGTGACGTTATAGGTTCAACTTAAATGTATCTGTTCCCCAGACCTTTGACTGTTGTTGTCCATAATGATGACCAAAAGTGCTGTATGACAAAAGTGAAATTGCAAAGATTTCATCTTTACCTCTCTTTTAGCTGTACTCTCCTGTGGCTTATGTCCTGCAGGGAAATGTAATTAAAAGCAGATTATCAGGATGAGACAGAAAAGAAGTGTTCAAGTTCTTCAGTTTCTTGTTTTATTTAAAAAAGTCTAGTCTTCACAGATATTTATCCTATCCAGTAAAAGTAAAAAAGAATGAGAATTATGTTTGTATTCACACAGACATCTCACCTTCTTTGGTTTCTGTTGGAATAGTCTGAGTTGTTAGACTTGTGTTAGTTTCAGTATCAGCTTCATCTTTGACCATGTTCCTGCTGCTGTCACTGGTGACCTCTTTGCTTTCAACAGTCTGTCCAGTTGATGAGTCGGAGCCTACGTTTATCACACATTACATTGAATAGCTGTTCAAAATCTTTCATAAAAGGTTAAATTATGACTGAAAACATTGTACAGTAAAAATTAGTTTCTGTGAAACTTTGAAGAAAATGGAAAACTTGGGATGTTCTAAAACTTTTCACTGGTAGTGTATATATATATATATATATATGTGTGTGTGTGTGTGTGTGTGTGTGTGTGTATTAAAACAATTGACGTAAAGAAATATGAAATATTTTTTAAAATTTTTATTAAAAAAATTATTTGATATGAAGGCAATAGGCAGAGTGTTACAGGCAAAGCCCTGAAGAATGTAGCCTCATGGGCAGTGTAGTCTGTGCTGCAGGGAGAATGGACTGCCATACCCTTTATGTGTCTGTGAACGCGAGGGAGGAAGAAAAAGGAGAGTCAAAATGTACGAGCTGTCACCCACCAGAAACGGGAGATGGAAGCATGTGAATACAATAATAACCACTGCAGCCAAAAAGAATGCCTGACAAGTCCAGTTGTAATTAAGCTATTAAGACTTGACTGTACACTGTGTTTGTGTTTTCCTCCGAAACAATAAGTTACGTTGGAGCAGCCTTTCAATGCCTGTCTCTGTCTCTCGCCAGCGACGTTGACCCAGACAAAAAAGTAAAGCTGGTTTTCGGCCCGACACAGGCCCCAAGGTTTTTCCCAGAGGTCCCTTTACTACCGTTCGAAGCCGTTGAACTGTTTTATATACACGCAGAATAGTTTTCTATACGAGATCGCTGCAAAAAGTGCAGCCTTACAACCCTATCACCCTACTGTTACTCATTTTATATTAAGATTTAAAAATCTAGTTGGTATTGCTATGGCGAGTAACCTTCAGTAATAGTAATAAATCACACAGCAATAGTACATTTAAGTAGTTGTAAAAAGCATGATAATGCATTAAGTTATCCAAAGTGTTCAGAATATGTTGCTCTCATTGAGTACTGTAACGGAATACGTTACAAAATACGTTTTGGGGCATGTATTCTGTAGTCTGTAGTGGAATACATTTTAAAGGTAACCTTCCCAACACTGCCTATCGCGCTGCCACGGGGATGGGAAATTCACAGAGAAACCCCCAGATGCCCCCACTGACATGACTGCTGCGGCAACGGGCAAACCTCCACCCGCCCCACTCCTGCTAAACAGGTGACAATAGATTTAAGAGCGACAGGACTTAGTGCTGCTGAATCTTTGATTATTTAAATATATTTTTTTGCTGTATTTTACTTGCATCTATTTGAAATAGTGAATGTAATCACAAAAAACATATTTTGTTTTATATGCTGGAATATGCAGAAAATAAGTTTAAATGTTAAACACATTTTTTTCAAGTCAAAGAGAGTTGCATATAATGTTATTTTTTCTCAATGAAATGTGCATAAAACAAAACAATTTTTAAAAAGAGACTTTTCCATTTGATTTAATTTTATATGATGGATTATGCAGAAAAAATAGAATTGGGCTGAAAGGTCTATTTATTACGTTGCTGATTGTGTATCATGTTTTTAAAAAGTAACTCAGAAATAAAGTAAATAATTACTTTTGAAAATAAGTCATAGTAATGGAATTACTTTCTTACAGAAGTAATCAGTAATTGATGCCTTATTACTTTTTTCAAGTAACTTGATCAACGCTGGCAGTGAGCTGTTTGTGTCTGGAGTGAGATCCTGTGGAATTGTTTGGTTCTCTAGAAAACCCTGATTTGAGGAGACTGGGATCATCACAATTGTTCTTCTTTTTTGTTGCAATATTATCACAAGTGAGGGTTCGATAAAGTTTTGTGAAGGTGTTGAGTCTTTCCCACCAATTGCATCGCCAAAACGTAAATCACCCAAAACACTGTTCAACAGCTCATTTGGAAGTACTGACTGTCATATGCAGCAGGGTCATATGTTTAGACCCAACACTGACATCCTGACATCTGCTGGTCATCTGCTTTTCTTTGGTCACGTGATATTCTGAAGAACCATACTGGCCTCGACACAGGCTGCATTTGGATATGCCCCTTTGCTCAACAAAGGCCTCTGGGCTTCAGTGTTAGACATAGCATCACTACCACCACAAGTTCGACTTCAGACTGTAATTGTCATGCAACTGCTGCTGTACCTGGTGAGCGCTTTACTTTCTAGTCTCTCTAGTTTAGGGAGCCTCCCTTCATCCCATATTAGATTGAATAGTTAGTATTTTAGTATTGAGATTTTAGAGAAGATTTTAATTTTAAAACCTGATACTCTACAACAACAATTTTCATTAAAAAAAATGACCTTTCTCACTGGTTCCAGTTGCTGGTAGAGGCTTGATGTCAGGTTCTCCATCCCTTTTCTCTGAATGATCAGGATCTTTATTCCTTGAGCCACTCTAGAAAGAACAAGTGATTTATCTGACCTTATTATTTCATTTGTGATTAAGGTTTCAAATAATAAAGTATAAGATAAATCTTAAACACTCAAGATCAGCGACCAACAGTGGTACAATAATTCAGTAAAAAAATGCATAAAAAAGAATGAGGGAAAACAATATGTGCTGTTCTTCAACTGCAACAATGTTAAACCTGTTTTCAAGCATAGATGCATTACCTTAGAACTTCAAATGGTTCCCAATAAACTGTGTTTATTAGGAACCGTCTTACATGCTACATTAAAAAGGCTAAGTCTGTTTTGGCATTGTGGTGGTCACCGTGAAGAAAATGATGTGACGTTATAGGTTCAACTTAAATGTATCTGTTCCCCAGACCTTTGACTGTTGTTGTCCATAATGATGACCAAAAGTGCTGTATGACAAAAGTGAAATTGCAAAGATTTCATCTTTACCTCTCTTTTAGCTGTACTCTCCTGCGGCTTATGTCCTGCAGGGAAATGTAATTAAAAGCAGATTATCAGGATGAGACAGAAAAGAAGTGTTCAAGTTCTTCAGTTTCTTGTTTTATTTAAAAAAGTCTAGTCTTCACAGATATTTATCCTATCCAGTAAAAGTAAAAAAGAATGAGAATTATGTTTGTATTCACACAGACATCTCACCTTCTTTGGTTTCTGTTGGAATAGTCTGAGTTGTTAGACTTGTGTTAGTTTCAGTATCAGCTTCATCTTTGACCATGTTCCTGCTGCTGTCACTGGTGACCTCTTTGCTTTCAACAGTCTGTCCAGTTGATGAGTCGGAGCCTACGTTTATCACACATTACATTGAATAGCTGTTCAAAATCTTTCATAAAAGGTTAGACTATGACTGAAAACATTGTACAGTAAAAATTAGTTTCTGTGAAACTTTGAAGAAAATGGAAAAATTGGGGTGTTCTAAAACTTTTCACTGGTAGTGTGTATATATATATATATATATATATATATATATATATATATATATGTATATATATATATATATATATATATGTGTGTGTGTGTGTGTGTGTGTGTGTATTAAAACAATTGACGTAAAGAAATATGAAATATTTTTTTAAATTTTTATTAAAAAAATTATTCGATATGAAGGCAATAGGCAGACTGTTACAGGCAAAGCCTTGAGGAATGTAGCCTCATGGGCAGTGTAGTCTGTGCTGCAGGGAGAATGGACTGCCATACCCTTTATGTGTCTGTGAACGCGAGGGAGGAAGAAAAAGGAGAGTCAAAATGTACGAGCTGTCACCCACCAGAAACGGGAGATGGAAGCATGTGAATACAATAATAACCACTGCAGCCAAAAAGAATGCCTGACAAGTCCAGTTGTAATTAAGCTATTAAGACTTGACTGTACACTGTGTTTGTGTTTTCCTCCGAAACAATAAGTTACGTTGGAGCAGCCTTTCAATGCCTGTCTCTGTCTCTCGCCAGCGACGTTGACCCAGACAAAAAAGTAAAGCTGGTTTTCGGCCCGACACAGGCCCCAAGGTTTTTCCCAGAGGTCCCTTTACTACCGTTCGAAGCCGTTGAACTGTTTTATATACACGCAGAATAGTTTTCTATACGAGATCGCTGCAAAAAGTGCAGCCTTACAACCCTATCACCCTACTGTTACTCATTTTATATTAAGATTTAAAAATCTAGTTGGTATTGCTATGGCGAGTAACCTTCAGTAATAGTAATAAATCACACAGCAATAGTACATTTAAGTAGTTGTAAAAAGCATGATAATGCATTAAGTTATCCAAAGTGTTCAGAATATGTTGCTCTCATTGAGTACTGTAACGGAATACGTTACAAAATACGTTTTGGGGCATGTATTCTGTAGTCTGTAGTGGAATACATTTTAAAGGTAACCTTCCCAACACTGCCTATCGTGCTGCCACGGGGATGGGAAATTCACAGAGAAACCCCCAGATGCCCCCACTGACATGACTGCTGCGGCAACGGGCAAACCTCCACCCGCCCCACTCCTGCTAAACAGGTGACAATAGATTTAAGAGCGACAGGACTTAGTGCTGCTGAATCGTTGATTATTTAAATATATTTTTTTGCTGTATTTTACTTGCATCTATTTGAAATAGTGAATGTAATCACAAAAAACATATTTTGTTTTATATGCTGGAATATGCAGAAAATAAGTTTAAATGTTAAACACATTTTTTTCAAGTCAAAGAGAGTTGCATATAATGTTATTTTTTCTCAATGAAATGTGCATAAAACAAAACAATTTTTAAAAAGAGACTTTTCCATTTGATTTAATTTTATATGATGGATTATGCAGAAAAAATAGAATTGGGCTGAAAGGTCTATTTATTACGTTGCTGATTGTGTATCATGTTTTTAAAAAGTAACTCAGAAATAAAGTAAATAATTACTTTTGAAAATAAGTCATAGTAATGGAATTACTTTCTTACAGAAGTAATCAGTAATTGATGCCTTATTACTTTTTTCAAGTAACTTGATCAACGCTGGCAGTGAGCTGTTTGTGTCTGGAGTGAGATCCTGTGGAATTGTTTGGTTCTCTAGAAAACCCTGATTTGAGGAGACTGGGATCATCACAATTGTTCTTCTTTTTTGTTGCAATATTATCACAAGTGAGGGTTCGATAAAGTTTTGTGAAGGTGTTGAGTCTTTCCCACCAATTGCATCGCCAAAACGTAAATCACCCAAAACACTGTTCAACAGCTCATTTGGAAGTACTGACTGTCATATGCAGCAGGGTCATATGTTTAGACCCAACACTGACATCCTGACATCTGCTGGTCATCTGCTTTTCTTTGGTCACGTGATATTCTGAAGAACCATACTGGCCTCGACACAGGCTGCATTTGGATATGCCCCTTTGCTCAACAAAGGCCTCTGGGCTTCAGTGTTAGACATAGCATCACTACCACCACAAGTTCGACTTCAGACTGTAATTGTCATGCAACTGCTGCTGTACCTGGTGAGCGCTTTACTTTCTAGTCTCTCTAGTTTAGGGAGCCTCCCTTCATCCCATATTAGATTGAATAGTTAGTATTTTAGTATTGAGATTTTAGAGAAGATTTTAATTTTAAAACCTGATACTCTACAACAACAATTTTCATTAAAAAAAATGACCTTTCTCACTGGTTCCAGTTGCTGGTAGAGGCTTGATGTCAGGTTCTCCATCCCTTTTCTCTGAATGATCAGGATCTTTATTCCTTGAGCCACTCTAGAAAGAACAAGTGATTTATCTGACCTTATTATTTCATTTGTGATTAAGGTTTCAAATAATAAAGTATAAGATAAATCTTAAACACTCAAGATCAGCGACCAACAGTGGTACAATAATTCAGTAAAAAAATGCATAAAAAAGAATGAGGGAAAACAATATGTGCTGTTCTTCAACTGCAACAATGTTAAACCTGTTTTCAAGCATAGATGCATTACCTTAGAACTTCAAATGGTTCCCAATAAACTGTGTTTATTAGGAACCGTCTTACATGCTACATTAAAAAGGCTAAGTCTGTTTTGGCATTGTGGTGGTCACCGTGAAGAAAATGATGTGACGTTATAGGTTCAACTTAAATGTATCTGTTCCCCAGACCTTTGACTGTTGTTGTCCATAATGATGACCAAAAGTGCTGTATGACAAAAGTGAAATTGCAAAGATTTCATCTTTACCTCTCTTTTAGCTGTACTCTCCTGCGGCTTATGTCCTGCAGGGAAATGTAATTAAAAGCAGATTATCAGGATGAGACAGAAAAGAAGTGTTCAAGTTCTTCAGTTTCTTGTTTTATTTAAAAAAGTCTAGTCTTCACAGATATTTATCCTATCCAGTAAAAGTAAAAAAGAATGAGAATTATGTTTGTATTCACACAGACATCTCACCTTCTTTGGTTTCTGTTGGAATAGTCTGAGTTGTTAGACTTGTGTTAGTTTCAGTATCAGCTTCATCTTTGACCATGTTCCTGCTGCTGTCACTGGTGACCTCTTTGCTTTCAACAGTCTGTCCAGTTGATGAGTCGGAGCCTACGTTTATCACACATTACATTGAATAGCTGTTCAAAATCTTTCATAAAAGGTTAGACTATGACTGAAAACATTGTACAGTAAAAATTAGTTTCTGTGAAACTTTGAAGAAAATGGAAAAATTGGGGTGTTCTAAAACTTTTCACTGGTAGTGTGTATATATATATATATGTATATATATATATATATATATATATGTATATATATATATATATATATATATGTGTGTGTGTGTGTCTGACTAGATGGAAATCTTTACCCATATCACTCATGGGAAGGGTCGCCACTATAAAAATGATGATCTTGCCAAAAATAAATTACTTATTTTTGATGATCCCTAACAAACCATCACAAGATTGGTTCAGATCTCTGGATTCATATATTTCCAAATTCCTTTGGAAAGATAAACCCCCGCGTATTAGCTTAAAAACGCTACAAAGAACCAAGGATAGAGGAGGATTAGATCTGCCTAATTTTCACCAATACTTCTTAGCCAACAGGCTTCAGTTCATCTCAGAATGGTTAAAACATACCTTCTTAGTTGAGCCCTGGCTAGATGTTGAACAGGCACTATGCAAGGATCTAGAGATTTCAGACCTACCATTTATTAGCTCAAACATCAAAAGACATGAATGCTTTAAAAGTATCAACATCAGCTTTTCTCTAACAGCATGGTGGGAGTTTCTAAAAATAACGGAGTCTTCATTAATCCCATGCAAACGTACACCTATCTGGAATAACCCTGACATATTACAAAACAATAATATGATTAATTTCCCAGAATGGAGTTGTAAAGGAATTAAATACTTAGAACATATATTAGAGGGAACAGAATTTATTCCATTTGACAGACTAGTTGAACAATATGGGATCAACAAGACAAGGTTTTTAGAATATCAACAAATTAAATCCATAGTAAAAAAGAAATTTAACCTCAGTCAAGTTGAATTACAAACACCACTAAGTGCGGCACATTTTCTTACTCTTAAATCCCCCAAATTATTATCTAAAATATACAGAACACTTTCTAAATTAGATGAATCAATATCCCTTCCTACTGCAAAGTGGGAAGCAGATTTATCAGTCAACCTAGACCAAAACTTCTGGTCTCAGATTTGCTTAAAAACCTTTAAATTAATTAAAAATCCCAGTCTGCAATTAATACAATACAAAATACTACATAGAGTGCACTATACAGGTCATCGGATGTTCAAGATGGGCTTTACATCTTCCAACAACTGCTCACACTGTCAAGGCAATACACCAGACAATTACATCCACGCTCTTTGGTTCTGTCCACCAGTGCAAAAGTTTTGGCGCGAGATATGTGAAGACTTATCAAAGTGTCTGAAATGTAACATTCCAACTTCCCCCTTAGTGTGTCTACTGGGCAGCTTAGATAATGTCACTTCAGAAAAGAATATAGCCCATATGATCTTCACTGCCCTATGCATAGCCAAGAAAACAGTCCTCATGAACTGGAAAAATAAAAATAATCTTAATTCTAACCAATATAGAAATTATCTATTAGATTACATTAGTCTTGACACAGCCTCTGCCACCACATTAGATCAATTGCTCTGGGCCCCTTTTATCAGCTCCATCACCTAGTGGGGGTGGGGGGTCATAGTTTGGTCCCGCCTTCACTGTTGTGATTGGTGAGGGGGTAGGGACAGGCTTAGGGCGTCGGGGGGTTCCCCGGAGGCATCTTCCTTGGGGGGCTCAACCCGGGGTAGCGGTCACGTCCGGTTGGGGGCTCTGTTGGCTCTCAGGTGACTGTTTCCTCGCGGCTGCGTGCAGCGGGGCTAGGGGAGGGTCTGTGCTGACGGACGTGGGTTACTGACCTGGCAACCTGGCTGCCCCTGGGTGGGTCCGGGATGGGCGTGAGGTTCTGGGGGCGCTCCGTCTCTGGGCTGGGGCCCGGGCTGGGCCTCGGGGGCTTGGGTCCTGGTTGGTGTGTTGCCGGGGTTGTGGGCGGGTGGGTGCATGGGGGCCCGGCCCTGGAGCAGGGTGCCGCCGGTGCGTCGAGCCGCCTGGGGGGCTCTTCAACTGGTGGGGGGGATGGTCACATCTTGCAGGAGCTTTCTTCTCTTCAGGAACTCTCTGCAGGAGGGGGAGATACAGGAGAGGTGGAGGAAGATCTCAGCCTGGGCGTTTACCGTCTTATGTAGTCTGGAAGATGAGTGGATGGTGGGGTGGGTGCAGTTTCCTCTGTGGTGGGGTTGGGTGGACTGTCCAGGGCTCTGTGGAGCCGGGGGGCGCTACTGCACTGGGCCCCGGTCTGATGGGCCTGGGCCCCCTTTCCCTGGCGGGTCGCGAAGGGTGGGAGTGCCTACTGGGGTCAGCGGGGGAGCTGGCCCCAGGGAGGGGTTACCTGCCCCTCCCTTCCTTCCCTCCCCATCTCCAGCTGCCTCCCTCTTCCCGCTCCTCCACAACCACCCACACATGCAGGGCCTTGGAGTAGGGGTATGTCACCAGGGTGCAGAGGAGGCTACCCCCCCCCCCCCCCCCTCTGTCCCCTTCTGGCTGCCTCTGCCTCAATTTTATCCCACAACTTAGACATTCACATTATTCACACTCTCATTACACATACATATAGGATCTTGGGGGTGGGCACAATCACGGAGTCCAAATTACCATCAGGGTGTATACCTCACCCCTGACGTCGTTGCCCACCTCTCAATTTTAAATACACTTAGTCATTGAGGGCTAGCAGGAGGGACTATGCGCTTACCTGCTGCTCCTTGGCAGGTAGCTCCATGCCCTCCTGGGTTTTAATTGCACCTTAGAACACATATGCATCAACACTACAATGAGCGGGTGGAGGGAGGTTTGGAGTCTTCTCCCACCCCCATTCTCTGCGGCCTGCTGGAGCGGGAGGGCTAGTAGGAGGAGTTGGCCGTCCGACTGCGGTCTGGGGTGTGGGGCCTCCCTGCTGCTGCGGAGTCGGGGTGGTCTGCCTCTCCCCACCGCAGGGAAAAGGGTAACACCACCTGGGTCTGGGTGCAGTTCCCCCCTCCAGGGGCAAGGGTACCTAGACCCGGTTTGTAGAGTACGCTTGGGGAGTGTGATTGTGTGTACAGCGTCTCTTTATGTCTGTCTCCACGTTGGTTGAGTGTGGAGTGAGTGCATATGAGAGCATGAGGGTGGGAATGGATGTTTGTGTCTGTGTGTGCCTGTATGTCTGTGTCTATATGTCAGGTTGGGTATCAGACGCCACCTCTCTGGGGACACCTCAGGCCCTCCAAGGTTTGGAGGCCTATCTCCACCCATCACCACTTCCCCTGCCGGTGGCGGACTCCCTCAGGTGTCGGTGTGTTGGTGGTTCTTTGTGTCTGGGGGTGGGCGTCCGGGTACACACCGGCTCACTCCTTGGCGGCCGCTTGTCGGGGCCTGGGGCCTGGGGCTCGCTCGGGCCCCTTTGGAGGTGGGGTGCCCCCGGCCTCTCGGCCTGGGGCTCGGTCACTCAGGTGCAGCTGGGGGCCGGCGGAGCTCACGGGCGCGTCACTGCAACTCCCCCTGACTTCTGCTCCGCGGCCTCTGGGCGAGCCCTCATCTGGGACTCTCCTCAGCTCTTTCTGGAACAGTGGCGCGGCTGCCCCTCTGTTGGTCTTCCATGGTCTCTTGTGTTCTGGGGGCCTCTGGATGTCTGGAGTTTTGATCTCCTCCATACCCGCTTCACACCCTGGAGGACGGGGCTGTGGCCCCCCCACACTCCCTAGCAGATCATTACATGGAGAAACCTTTGGAATGCAAGCATGCTGATCCACACAGGTATGCACACATGGGTATTCACAGACGCGGACTAAAGCTTTCTTGGCTGCTGCCTCAAAGCACACTGTGCGCTGTCTATCTTGCGTGCTGCACAATATCGTTTATTATTTAGTAACTATTGATATCTATGACTAGCTAGTTTATTGTGATGGTGCTTTGTTTTCTCTATTATTATGTTGCTCTTTGTTGTTTGCTGTCTCCTCTGTTTGTTTTTTTTTGTTTGTTTTTTTTTTTTTTTCTCCATACAGGTGACCCAGGAGTTGTTTTTTTTTTTTTTTTCTTTTTTTTTTCTCTCTCTTCCCCCCCCTTCTCACCGTCTCTTCTCCCCTTTGGTTTTCTTTCTTTCTCTCCCCTCTTTCTCTCATTCATTCCCCCTGTCCTATTTATTAAAAAAAAAAAAAAAAAATGACAAAGGATGAACTGAAGCTCTGCCATCACGTAATGTTGCATACTGCTGTTTCTGATGTCATTTAAAAAAAAAAAAAAAAAAAAAAAGAAAACATTGTACAGTAAAAATTAGTTTCTGTGAAACTTTGAAGAAAATGGAAAAATTGGGGTGTTCTAAAACTTTTCACTGGTAGTGTGTATATATATATATATATATATATATATATATATATGTGTGTGTGTGTGTGTGTGTGTGTGTGTGTGTATTAAAACAATTGACGTAAAGAAATATGAAATATTTTTTAAAATTTTTATTAAAAAAATTATTCGATATGAAGGCAATAGGCAGAGTGTTACAGGCAAAGCCCTGAAGAATGTAGCCTCATGGGCAGTGTAGTCTGTGCTGCAGGGAGAATGGACTGCCATACCCTTTATGTGTCTGTGAACGCGAGGGAGGAAGAAAAAGGAGAGTCAAAATGTACGAGCTGTCACCCACCAGAAACGGGAGATGGAAGCATGTGAATATAATAATAACCACTGCAGCCAAAAAGAATGCCTGACAAGTCCAGTTGTAATTAAGCTATTAAGACTTGACTGTACACTGTGTTTGTGTTTTCCTCCGAAACAATAAGTTACGTTGGAGCAGCCTTTCAATGCCTGTCTCTGTCTCTCGCCAGCGACGTTGACCCAGACAAAAACGTAAAGCTGGTTTTCGGCCCGACACAGGCCCCAAGGTTTTTCCCAGAGGTCCCTTTACTACCGTTCGAAGCCGTTGAACTGTTTTATATACACGCAGAATAGTTTTCTATACGAGATCGCTGCAAAAAGTGCAGCCTTACAACCCTATCACCCTACTGTTACTCATTTTATATTAAGATTTAAAAATCTAGTTGGTATTGCTATGGCGAGTAACCTTCAGTAATAGTAATAAATCACACAGCAATAGTACATTTAAGTAGTTGTAAAAAGCATGATAATGCATTAAGTTATCCAAAGTGTTCAGAATATGTTGCTCTCATTGAGTACTGTAACGGAATACGTTACAAAATACGTTTTGGGGCATGTATTCTGTAGTCTGTAGTGGAATACATTTTAAAGGTAACCTTCCCAACACTGCCTATCGTGCTGCCACGGGGATGGGAAATTCACAGAGAAACCCCCGGATGCCCCCACTGACATGACTGCTGCGGCAACGGGCAAACCTCCACCCGCCCCACTCCTGCTAAACAGGTGACAATAGATTTAAGAGCGACAGGACTTAGTGCTGCTGAATCGTTGATTATTTAAATATATTTTTTTGCTGTATTTTACTTGCATCTATTTGAAATAGTGAATGTAATCACAAAAAACATATTTTGTTTTATATGCTGGAATATGCAGAAAATAAGTTTAAATGTTAAACACATTTTTTTCAAGTCAAAGAGAGTTGCATATAATGTTATTTTTGCTTAATGAAATGTGCATAAAACAAAAAAATTTTAAAAAGAGACTTTTCCATTTGATTTAATTTTATATGATGGATTATGCAGAAAAAATAGAATTGGGCTGAAAGGTCTATTTATTACGTTGCTGATTGTGTATCATGTTTTTAAAAAGTAACTCAGAAATAAAGTAAATAATTACTTTTGAAAATAAGTCATAGTAATGGAATTACTTTCTTACAGAAGTAATCAGTAATTGATGCCTTATTACTTTTTTCAAGTAACTTGATCAACGCTGGCAGTGAGCTGTTTGTGTCTGGAGTGAGATCCTGTGGAATTGTTTGGTTCTCTAGAAAACCCTGATTTGAGGAGACTGGGATCATCACAATTGTTCTTCTTTTTTGTTGCAATATTATCACAAGTGAGGGTTCGATAAAGTTTTGTGAAGGTGTTGAGTCTTTCCCACCAATTGCATCGCCAAAACGTAAATCACCCAAAACACTGTTCAACAGCTCATTTGGAAGTACTGACTGTCATATGCAGCAGGGTCATATGTTTAGACCCAACACTGACATCCTGACATCTGCTGGTCATCTGCTTTTCTTTGGTCACGTGATATTCTGAAGAACCATACTGGCCTCGACACAGGCTGCATTTGGATATGCCCCTTTGCTCAACAAAGGCCTCTGGGCTTCAGTGTTAGACATAGCATCACTACCACCACAAGTTCGACTTCAGACTGTAATTGTCATGCAACTGCTGCTGTACCTGGTGAGCGCTTTACTTTCTAGTCTCTCTAGTTTAGGGAGCCTCCCTTCATCCCATATTAGATTGAATAGTTAGTATTTTAGTATTGAGATTTTAGAGAAGATTTTAATTTTAAAACCTGATACTCTACAACAACAATTTTCATTAAAAAAAATGACCTTTCTCACTGGTTCCAGTTGCTGGTAGAGGCTTGATGTCAGGTTCTCCATCCCTTTTCTCTGAATGATCAGGATCTTTATTCCTTGAGCCACTCTAGAAAGAACAAGTGATTTATCTGACCTTATTATTTCATTTGTGATTAAGGTTTCAAATAATAAAGTATAAGATAAATCTTAAACACTCAAGATCAGCGACCAACAGTGGTACAATAATTCAGTAAAAAAATGCATAAAAAAGAATGAGGGAAAACAATATGTGCTGTTCTTCAACTGCAACAATGTTAAACCTGTTTTCAAGCATAGATGCATTACCTTAGAACTTCAAATGGTTCCCAATAAACTGTGTTTATTAGGAACCGTCTTACATGCTACATTAAAAAGGCTAAGTCTGTTTTGGCATTGTGGTGGTCACCGTGAAGAAAATGATGTGACGTTATAGGTTCAACTTAAATGTATCTGTTCCCCAGACCTTTGACTGTTGTTGTCCATAATGATGACCAAAAGTGCTGTATGACAAAAGTGAAATTGCAAAGATTTCATCTTTACCTCTCTTTTAGCTGTACTCTCCTGCGGCTTATGTCCTGCAGGGAAATGTAATTAAAAGCAGATTATCAGGATGAGACAGAAAAGAAGTGTTCAAGTTCTTCAGTTTCTTGTTTTATTTAAAAAAGTCTAGTCTTCACAGATAGTTATCCTATCCATTAAAAGTAAAAAAGAATGAGAATTATGTTTGTATTCACAAAGACATCTCACCTTCTTTGGTTTCTGTTGGAATAGTCTGAGTTGTTAGACTTGTGTTAGTTTCAGTATCAGCTTCATCTTTGACCATGTTCCTGCTGCTGTCACTGGTGACCTCTTTGCTTTCAACAGTCTGTCCAGTTGATGAGTCGGAGCCTACGTTTATCACACATTACATTGAATAGCTGTTCAAAATCTTTTATAAAAGGTTAAATTATGACTGAAAACATTGTACAGCAAAAATTTGTTTCTGTGAAACTTTTCATTAAAAATGTACCTTTCTCACTGTTTGGTGATGGTTCTAAAAAAGTGACTCCAGGCTGTCCTTCTGCTGTTGTGATGTCATGATGCTCTTTTGATGCTTTAGCATCAACAGGTTTCTTCACTGGAGAAATCTGACAAAGTACATAACTTTACTGTATATAGCATTTGGCATGTCAAATTATAAATATTAATACTTAAATGTTCATGTTAAAGATTAGAGGATGTTTATACTGGTAATTGTCTTGTTTTATCCACCAGGCTATCCACAATATTCTATACAGTTGAACTGAACATGACAATCATGATGATGCCCACCATTTTCATCCAAGCAGCGTACAACAGATTCCAGAAGTACAGAAGAAAAATTACCTTGGACAAATAAAAGAAAACTTTGATCATTCATAACATATTTGTTGTCGTGATTACTAAAGGTAGTATGAATGATCAGCAGAAAATAAAGGGGTGTACACCGCACAGGGCTGGTCACTAGTCAAAATTATACCATCTTATAATTAGTTATGGGATTTCCGGCTTTTTCGGCTCCGAACCGGCTCTTCAGGTTGTTTTGTTGCTTTAATTAATTTATTATTAACAATAATATAAAATTATGCACAAAAGGAATTATTAATGTAAAAAAAAAGTGGTTTTATTTATATATGTTTATATATAAATATATGCTGTGGCCCCTAGAGACAAAACACGCAAAAACTCCAAAACACATTTCTAGCATGAACTGAATTTCCAAAACAGAGCTACCTAGATCACTTAAATTACACAAATTAAGTGTTACACAATTACATAAGCATATGTGTATTGTTTGTGTATTTATACACAAGTACTCATATATATTCAAATAATTAAAAAAAAAAGTTTATTTACATGTTATTATCACACACTAAATCCGGTCGTTGGTACTTGCTGGCTTGTGATAGCCACTAGGTAACAAAAGCTCAACACTGCACCTAGCATCCTGGAGCACTTCTGGAGTTTTTATGTGCTTCAGAGTTTTTACGTGTTTTGGAGTTTGTACGAGGTTCGGAGTTTGTATGTGCTTCAGGGTTCGTACGTGTTTTGAAGTTTGAATGTGCTTTGTCTGTAGGGGCCACCGTAAATATACTTTTATTTATGCACTCCACATAAAATGTAATAAATAAATCCTATAATTCAAAAGCCAACTATTCACATTTCAACTTTTAACTATTTAAATTTTCAGCTTTTTCCTTTTACAAATTTAATGTGAAACAACACAAAACACTGCAAACCACAACACAATTAAATATAAATTAAAATATGAAAACAAAAAGAACATGCATATTCTCTGTCATATGGGCCTGCATGAATAAACTTTCTGAATCCTTTATCATCTGCAACTGAAAATAGTTGTGGATGATTACTACACCTTTCTAATGTGACGTTGTTGTCCCTGGCTCTCTTTCTCTGTCTCTCCCTCCCGCTCTGTTCCTGTGCTACTAAGTGTAACTTCCGCCCCTCCCCCCTCATCCCAGCTTAAAGCACAAGGCTCGCATGCGGAGTGAAGCGGGGAAAAAAAATGTGCGAGAGAGAGGGTGAGAGAGAGAAAGAAAAAAAACCCACGGCTCGCGATAAGGAGCCGGCTCACGTCGTTCACGTCAAAGATCCGGCTCTAAGAGCCATTTCGTTCGCGACCGACACATCACTACTTATAATGCTTTAATGTGTATATAAAAGCCTGTCATATATCAGCATTATACTTGCTCTTACTGGTAGTCTTGCCTTGTACATTAGGTTAAGAAAAATTTAACTCAGGACACACCCACTTTGCATCAGCAGCGATTATTTTGCCCATTGATGCTTGTAGTTGCTGACTGTCATTGACTTTCTATGGTCCCACATTGCTACAAATTGTTTCCTGTGTGGATGCAGCTTTAAGTGTAGACTGTGGTGATAGTATGGAATACCTATCATTGTGTTAGTATAAGGGTTGAAATTAAATTATATGAGTATTTATATTAAACACAAAGTATTTTATACTATTGACAATTTTAGGGTTATTTTATAAGACCCTAAAACTGATAGCTTCATACGTGTTCATTATGCATGAAGGATATATTTGTAAAATAAGGATTTGGTTTGTTATTTCCCCAATAACCAAAACGTAAGAATACAGCAATTTTTATGTGGAATCATTTGTTCTACAAAACGTCTGCCACTAGGTTGTGATGCTGAGCAAGTAAGGAACCTATTTCAGCAGAAAGAACAGAAATGTTTGTCCAGTGCATTTGTATTCATTAGAAGAAAAAACATGCTATATGAATTTAAGCCACCAAGTGCTTTATTCTCGTATACTTTATATTATCCCACTTTATAACCTAAGCTAGAATTGTAGTAGTAGTTTGTTTTTCACATGCTTTCATTTGTTAAGTTTTGCTGCGTGTTTGCTTTTTTTATTCACACACTGAATAAATTTATGACAACAACTAATAAGGATGTGAAGATTTAATCTTTACCACTGTTTTAGCTACAATCCTCTTCAAGTCACGTCCTGTAGGGTAAAATTAAAGTCAGTAACAGTGTTTTATCACAGTTTGCTAAAATTAAAGATGAATTAAAACTGAAATCGCTTGTAGGTGTAAAAATGTTACCCCTCTTACTGGTCACTGGCTCAATTTCAGATTCTCCTCCCCCTGATGTGCTTGGTTCACTTTTCACTGGTTGGTCAGCTTGTTCATGTCTTAGTTCACTCTGAAAAAAAAGTATTTATATGACCTCTTTAACCTGTTGAAGTCTATAGCTGCAATAAAGTTATATTTTTAGTTAACTCTTTTTAGTTAGTTTCTCTAATTAACTCTAACGGATTAATCCACTGCAATAATTACATTTTGTATTATTCAATTTTTAAAAAAATATATCTTAAAAAAAATATTAATATAGTTAAACAGTTAACATCCCTAAGTGACATGGCCAGGGCAGGGTTAGTTATTTTTTGCCTTTTTTCCCTTTTTAATCTCAGTGTCTGAGTTTCAGTTGTCTCTACCTTTGAGTAGGATAAGGATAAGGATAAGCTTTATTTGTCAGTTGCAGTTGCCTGCAGCTGAAAATATGACCCAGTTGACCATACAGACAATACATACAATATACAGGCTTACATTGGGGAGACAGGTCAGGCTAGGCAGTGTTGAGATTTAAATATATATTTTAAGGCTTATTTGCTGATTATATTGTTTTATGTATAAAAAAGGGCCAGCTTTGAGACTAGGTCACAGGCTGACAGGAAACTGCATGTTTTTTGTAGAGTATGAGCAACAGACAGAGTGAAACTAAGTTCAGACAGGTTGCCCTGGCAACAGACCTCAGAAAGGGGAAGTTATTGCAAGCTGAACAGGAAGTTTTAGTGCACAGGCATATTAATAAATCAGACACAGAAAAGAGGAACTGAGTAGAAGGAGTTTGTTTGTAATGAAACTGTGTGTGTCACGTGTGACGTCTGAAGTACCGAAATAACACTATGTAAGACACATGTTGAGCTAAAAATGTTAGAGTTTCTGCAACTGGCTTTTGGGGCTGTGCAGGGCTCTCTCTTCCGGAAGATGATTGAATAAAAAGAAATATAAATGTCGGGCAACACTGTGTGGAGAGAATGAAAAGAGAACCCAAATGCAGGACTCGTGGGTTAGTGGGGAATAGAGACAACGTTTATTATAAGGAAAGGGTGAACAGAAACAGATTAGCTGACTGACTGAATGGCTGGCCAAACTGAACTGAAGCACACATGCTGAGTAGACAATGAAAAGCCAGTGAACAGGGGAAAACTGAGGACTACTAATACACTGACTGAAGATGAAAAACAAGAAACATGAAAACTGAACAGTGACAAAGTCCAAAACTGAAAATGCTAAGTCAAAGACCCAGGAACCCTGACAACCTTCTCCAAATGTGAAATGGCAATCAACCAATGGCAATTAATTAAACATTTCTGTCAGCTCAACAAACATAAGCAAATACACAAACTGTTTTATTTCAGTTTGTGCACAGTGTTGCTAGCTAAAGGTCCAGCTGCTGTATTTCACAAGGAGAGAAAATAAGAGAGCTAACTTCACTCAGAAATCGAGAAAGATGTAGGAAGACAGAGAGGAGAGGAACAAGAGAGGTTAGATTTAAAGGTAAGGACCTCTCCGTGAAGCTTGATGAACTGAAAATTTAAAGCTTAGCATATAATTTAATTTTAATCACGTATTGGAGATTCCTGCAAAACAAAATAAACTATACTGTCTTTTTCAAATCTTGCATAAAAATACTCAGTAATTTGTATGGGATAAAGAGGATAGCTTGTTGTACTGTGGTGAATTTATTATAAAGCACTGCGTTGGACTGGCACATAGTGCCTGTGGTGCTTATGGCCAGTGTTGGTTTACATAAACTGTAGTAAACTAATTTACATTTAAGATGATGTACTAATATTTAGCATTATTATATTAATATAGCACAAAGTTCAGTTACCTTTGTACAAAAATGGTTAGTAAAATTGTCCTTCAAGGTACTACTTTTTACTTTCTTACTTAACTGAAAAAAGAGGGGTTTTTTTTCTTTTTTTTTTCTTTTTATGTTTTATATTTCTTTTATCAGTGGCTTAAAACAAAGGCTCAGCTACATTTTATGACCAGTTCAAATGGCACATGTTTAAAAAAAAATTGTTTGTTTGTTTGTTTGTTTTTAGAAAACAAAAGCACAATGGAGATAAAATCAAATCAACAACATGCAATGCTGGATTGTGAGATTTTCTATATAATTGTGAGATTTTCTATATAATTTTGGCATTTTGAATTTGTTGTATTTTTCAAACATGCTGGCAAGAGAAGAGAGCCTGCCTAGAAAACAGTGCACACTGTAAACAACAAGTGTTTTTTGCATGTAAAAATGAGAAATTTCACAGTTGTATGATGACTGATTATAATTGGAAAGTTTTACCGTAGTTGAAGTTTGACTTTCATCCAACGCATCTACTGGAAAAAAAAAAAAAAAAACTGTTTGCACAGCATCAACTTTTGATTTACTAGTCATTATGGACATTTTAGTTGGTCACTTCAGCTGACCTTTGTCATCTTTCAATGATTTGATTTTAGGCTCTCCTCCTCCTCCTTCTGCTGCTGTTGTGTTGTGATGGTCTTCCATACCATCAGCTTTTCACTTTATAAGCAGTCTGTGTAAAAAAAAATGCATTCAGTCTATCAAAGACTGAAATAAGAGCAAATTTTTATGAGCATCAGAAAGTACAATATTTTTTAAATATATTTTTATTTAATGAATTAAAAGAAATCCTGTCTAAAATAACTGATACTGTAAGGTGCATTAAACTACATCTATTTAAGAAGACAATATGATATTTTTTTAAATAAATATATATTTTTCAGACAAAAAAATACCAAATTAGAGTGGAAGGTAATGGGAGTGGTAACATTACACCCTCCCCATCAACAAAACTCACCTTTGCTTAGTGTTTTCTGAGCGCTGCCTGGTTTGTGTAGATGCTGCAGCCTTCTTATGAATCCTACCAGAACCTGTTCTTTACATATAGAGAGATCGGTGACATCAGATGCTAAAGGTCTGCCCCTCACAAACCTCTCCCAATTCCTCTCAGCAAATAGGATATGACATGAGAGGTATAACGACCTTTGGATTGCTTTATGCACACGTATGCACAACGTGTAATATCGAAAGCAAAAGTGAAAGAATAATTCAGTTTCATTTACATGTGCCATGACGTGCTTGGGGTGGTGGTGGTTATAAGTGGAGTAGAAGCACTCATTGTATTATGGGAGAAACCATGTGACTTAGAAGAAAGCTGTTGGCCTGACTGACAGTGTTGGGGAGTAATGGAATACATTTAACGCCGTTACGTATTTAAAATACAAAATATGAGTAACTGTATTCCGTTACAGTTACAGTTCAAAAAGGTGGTATTTAGAATACAGTTACTTTGTTGAAATAAATGGATTACACGGTGGTATTTTCCTGTTTCATATTGGTCAGGTTTGTTTGGTTTTTGTTTGACAGCTATGTTCTGTTTTTCCAGGCGGCAGCGTTACGGTTGCAATGGTTACAGGGTGACACACGCTCTCTCTGCGACTGTGTGTTTCCTGGGTGAGAGAGCGCCTTTTTGTTGTTGTGCTAAGCTAATAGGCAGAATGCTACAGGCATAGCCCTAAAGAATGTAGCCTCATGGGCAGTGTAGTCCGTGCTGCAGGGAGAATGGACTGCCATACACGTTATGTTTCTGTGAGCACGAGGAGGGAGAAAAAGGAGAGTAGAAAAGTACGACTTGTCATCGAGCAGAAACGGGAGCTGGAAGCATGTAATTATAATAATAACCACTTCAGCCAAGAAGAGTGCCTGATGAGCCCAGTTGTAAGTAAGCTATTAAGACTCGACTGTACAACGTGTTCATGTTTTCTTCCAAAACAATAAATTCCATTGGAGCAGCCTTTCAACGCCTCTCTCTGTCTCTCGCTAGGAAACTTGACCCAGACAACAAAGTAAAGCTATTTTTCGGCTACGAGCTGACAGGGACCCCGATGTATTAGCCAGAGGTCCCTTTACTACGGTTCGGAGCCGCGGACCTTCAGTAATAGTAATAAGTCACATTCATGTAGTTGTAAACAGCATGATAATATATTAAGTAATCCAAAGTATTCAGAATACGTTACTCTCATTGAGTAACATAACGGAATACGTTACAAAATACATTTTGGGGCATGCATTCTGTAATCTGTAGTGGAATACATTTTAAAAGTAACCTTCCCAACACTGCTGACTGATAACATTATTCAACATCCCCAATCTTTGCTTATTCAAGTACTCATTTTAGCTACTATCTGGAATGAGAGTTTTTATCTTGGCTTTGTTAGTGTCCCCAGTAATAACAAAAACACTGATTAAACAATGAAACAGTACTGACTTCTTGACTTGCTAGTTTAATCTTAAAAGTGTCATCATCCTGGGTCTTTCACCTAGTTTTTTGAGTTTGCTTAGACTTTTTTTAATTTCTGGAGGATTATTGAGATGTTAATGTTCAGGGGGGTTTTTTTGCAATGAGAACTGATCTGAACGCATGGTGATGCCGAACACATTTTGCTTTTGCAAGGACAGCTATAAAGAATCTCTATATTCCTCTTCTCAAGGTGTGCTGTGTGGCTGACAGGAACACTGGACTCAAAACACAAAGGAATGACCTAAATGAGGCAGTTTTATTGCTTTACAAAACAAAAAAACAAACAAAAAACGAATACTACAAACAAGAAAGCAACATCTAAACTGGGAACTAGACACATGAAACTGAGAACTAGGAAACTGGAGCTGGGAGCAAACTAGGAAAAGGGGAAACAAGGAGCACAGGGAAATGCACAGCAATATGGGACGACACAACAACAAGCAGAGGAAGACTAAGGACTAAATACACAGAGGATAGGGAGGGAATGGGAAACAGGAGGGAAACACAGCTGGAACTAATCATACATAATGGGACAGGGAGGAAGCAAAACTGAACACAGGACAACAAACTATCAAAATAAAACAGGAAACATGAGACATGTGCTAAGATGCAGACTTGATACTGGGACTGGGGAAGAAACAGCTAACACACAAAACGTACGCAGAAGATAAATGAACATGAAGGGTGATTTGGCATAAAATGTGGAACACAGGGGAGCCACAGTAAGAGAAACCTAGAAACTAGAAACTATTAATATCCTCCTGAGACCCAGCAGTTCATTTTTGTGCACTGTAGTACACATTTAGTTTTTGCTTGTATCTCTCATACTCTACATGCCACTCTGCTAAGTCCTGTTGTTTCTTAGAGAGGACAAGTGTACCTTTAAAATGATGTCACATGTGTGGGGGTGTGGCCTTGCCAACTATCCTTTTCCCTCCTTTTCAAAATGGCTGGCATCCCTACAAGCACATTTTATGGAAGAAGGAAAGGTAAGCATGATATTTACATTTAAAGTGTTTTTGCAACTTATATTTTGATAAATTTTCAAAAATAAACATCTAGTAAGTAATTTGAGGAAGTTTTCAGAACTAAGCTTATTTAATTTCACAGAGCAAATGACTAATTTATTAATGTGTACTCCAGTGCACGTCAGGACTTTGTACTTATTTTTATTTCACATTTTTCTAGTAGACAGCTCTTTGACAGAGGCAGAGAGAATTCTTAACAGAATCATTGAGGGAGATTCAGACATAGATCTTTCAGAAGATGAGAGTCATGTGAGCCAGACAGGAGAGGGTGAGAACCCAGATGAGGGACCAGACGAAGATGACCAAGATGCAGGGCCAGATGTAATGGAGAAAGACACAGGGCCAGCTGAAATCTGCCGTCGTCCTATCTGGTCCAAAACCAACATGTAGTAGAATCTGGAATTTTTGATTTTGAGTACAAAAGTACCAGTAACATACAGAAATGTTTTACAGTAAATTAATTTAACTTGTAAAAATAGTGTAAAAGTGTTTTAAGTGAACTATATCGGATATTTGAGTATAAATAATTTTTCTGACTTTTGTTTTGCTAAGTAATTTTTCTTTATCTTAGGTTCATGCCTGTGTTGGAAGAATGCAGAATTCGAGATGATGGCACACTAATGACACGTAATGATTGGAGCCCACAGCGGTATTTCCAGCAGTACATTGATAAAAAACTAATTCAGGACTTGTCCTTCTTCACCAACCAGCGTATGGTACGGGATTCAGGGTGTAGTTTAAACACAACACCAGAGGAGATCAATACCTTTTTAGGAATCTCTGTGTACATGGCATGCCTTGGATATCCGAGAATTAGAATGTACTGGGCTGCCAAAACAAGAGTCGCAATTATAGCTGATTCCATGACACGTGATCGTTTCTACAAGATCAGGTCCTCGCTGAAAGTGGTTGACGATCTCAGTGTGCCAGAAAGCGAAAAGAAAAAGGATCCCCTGTGGAAAGTCAGACCAGTTCTAAAGAGGGTCCTCCAAGGTTGCCTCAATCTGCCCAGGCCAACAAAGGTCTGTATTGATGAACAGATCGTTCCATTCACTGGCCGTTGTCCAGTTCGTCAGTTTGTACCTGGGAAGCCAAATCCAACAGGATTAAAAGTGTTTGTTCTTGCAAGTCCAGGTGGTTTAGTGCTTGATTTTGAAACCTACATGGGAAAGAACACCTTCACTCAAGTCCAACAGATGGGAATAAGTGGAAATGCAGTCCTGCGTTTAACAGAGACACTTCCTAGAGGATCACTAGTCTACTTTGACCGGTATTTTACCACCATCAGTCTTCTGGATGCTCTTAAAGAAAGGGGCCTTCTAGGTACAGGAACAATTCAAAAGAATCGAATCCCAAAAGAGTGCCACTTCACTGCTGACAACATCCTGAGCTCAAAACCAAGAGGTTCGTCAGAAATGATTGTACGGAGACCTGATGAAATAGCAGTCACCAAGTGGATGGACAACAAGCCTGTTGTCATGGCATCAACTGCTCATGGAATTGAGCCCCAGGATACCTGTTCCAGATGGTCAAAGAAAGAACAGAGACAAATCCAAGTCCCAAGACCTGCAGTGGTTGCAGAATATAATATCAACATGGGAGGGGTTGACCTATGTGATCGCATGCTCAGCTTCTACAGAATATCTAGCCGGACCAAGAAGTGGACTGTTCGCACCATACTTCATTTCATTGATCTGGCCATCACCAACTCATGGCTTCAATATCGACAAGACAGCGAGGCCATGCAACAAGCTGAAAAGAATACACAGTACCTGGAGTTCAAGCTCCTCTTGGCTGAAGAACTGATAAACAAGGGACAAACATGGGAACAAGACCTAAATAATACCAGTGATGAAGAGTTCTCTCCAGAAATCAAGAAAAGGAAGCCCCAACCAGATGAGAGTGTAAGAAAATATGGTGCACTCCACTTGCCTGAAATGGTTAACAGCCCAAGGCCTTTCAGGTGCAGAATGCTTGGGTGCAACAGTAAAACATATGTGAGATGTGTGAAGTGCCAAATGTTCCTCTGTGTATCCAAAAAATCACAGTGCTTTCTTAGATATCATAAATGAATGGACGTTTGTGAAATAAAAATAAAAAAAACCCAGTGCAATCAGTTGTTCCTAGACGAATGGCCTACAGCCAGTGAAATGTCAGTGACTTCTAAGTTGACCCATGATCTACTGTTTTGTGATGTTTTTATGTAAATATGTTTTAAAATCCTGCTTACAGAGATTTCAGTGCAGCATTTAAGTTTTTTTAATCAGCTCTTGAATTTTGTTAGTTTCACATTCGTGATCAATGAACTCCCCTTGTGCACTGGAGTGCACATGTTGTAAAATTTAAATAAAATCTGTTAAAAACAAAATTGTTTTTGCAATGTGTTTTTTACCAAGCCAATACTTGATTTATATTAAAAAAATCAAAATCAAAATACTTTTTTTTTCCTGGGTCTCAGGAGGATATAACACAAGCAGAAAATAACTAAACTTTGAATCTTGTTTAAGTAATATTCTAACTCGTCCAAGTACATGAGCCCAGGACTCAGAACAAAAATTTAAAAAGAGTTCAAAACAGAGAAAAAAAGAGTTCTGGAGGCTGTGCAGGTGGAAAGTGGCTGCGACAAAACAGTTCTGGAGGCTGACTGGGAGGCCAGCGACAAAAACAAAGCAGACCCGGAGGCCGACCACGAAGCTCCTCGGCCCGTAGGTCCAGAGGCAAACAACAGCAGCATAGGTGGGACCCTTCAGGATACAGATGAGGGAGTGAGGTGGAAACCCTCAGCTGGCTTGGATGGTGGCTGGTGCCAACGTGGCTTGGAAGATGGTGTTGTTGGTGTTGGTGTTGCTTGGTTGATGGCCGGCGCTGATGTTGTTGAGGCTTGGTAGATGGCCAGTGTCGGTGTTGGTGAGGCTTGGTTGATGGGTGGGGTGGCTTGGCTTTAGGCTGACATTGATGGAGACCCTCTAGCAGAGCAGAACCACTGGATTGGGTGGAGACGAAGCTCAAAAAGTCAAACGAACGAAGCAACGACCTTTGGTGGAGATGAAGCTGGACCAGACAGCGCAATGACCTTTAGCAGAGACAAAGCAGGACCAGATGGCTTGGAAACCTCTGGCAGACCAGAACCAGATGGTGCAAAGACCTATGGTGCAGCAGAAACAGGACCAGTTAGTGTGAAAACCTCTGTCATAAGGGAGGATGACACATTGCAGCTCACACTGCTGCAGCAGCTAACGGCTCTCCGTCTCAGTAGCCCCTTTTTTTGTTTAACTTGTACGTTGTTCTTGTTTGTTTGTGCCCTTCCTGATGAACATTTATTCATCCTGCTGCCTCAGCAGAACAGCAAACATTATCAACGACAGCTCCCACCCTGGTTTTGACCTGTTCAACCTTCTTCCCTCAGGGAAGCGCCACTGCTGCATCAGCACAAAAACTGACAGACTCAAGAATAGTTTCTTCCCAAAAGCCGTAACCACCGTGAACTCACACATGCACTGACAGCACAGTTCCACCCCCAAATCCAAGGACTTCCCTCTATATACAGAGTACACAACTACCATCAGCACAGTGCAATATTTAATTTACGTGAAATAATGTGTTTGTTGGGCAGCTTAGATAATGTCACTTCAGAAAAGAATATAGTCCATATGGTTTTCACTGCCCTATGCATAGCCAAGAAAACAGTCCTCATGAACTGGAAAAATAAAAATAATCTTAATTCTAACCAATATAGAAATTATCTATTAGATTACATTAGTCTTGATACAGCCTCTGCCACCACATCAGATCAATTGCTCTGGGCTCCTTTGATCAGCTCCATCACCTAGTGGGGGTGGGGGGTCATAGTTTGGTCCCGCCTTCACTGTTGTGATTGGTGTGGGGGTAGGGACAGGCTTAGGGCGTCGGGGGGTTCCCCGGAGGCATCTTCCTTGGGGGGCTCAACCCGGGGTAGCGGTCATGTCCGGTTAGGGGCTCTGTTGGCTCTCAGGTGACTGTTTCCTCGCAGCTGCGTGCAGCGGGGCTAGGGGAGGGTCTGTGCTGACGGACGTGGGTTACTGACCTGGTAGCCTGGCTGCCCCTGGGTGGGTCCGGGATGGGCGTGAGGTTCTGGGGGCGCTCCGTCTCTGGGCTGGGACCCGGACCGGGCCTCGGGGGCTTGGGTCCTGGTTGGTGTGTTGCCGGGGTTGTGGGCGGGTGGGTGCATGGGGGCCCAGCCCTGGAGCAGGGTGCCGCCGGTGCGTCGAGCCACCTGGGGGGCTCTTCAACTGGTGGGGGAGATTGTCACATCTTGCAGGAGCTTTCCTCTCCTCAGGAGCTGCCTCTGCAGGAGGGGGAGATACAGGAGAGGTGGAGGAAGATCTCAGCCTGGGTGTTTATTGTCTTATGTAGTCTGGAAGATGAGTGGATGGTGGGGTGGGTGCAGTTTTCTCTGTGGTGGGGTTGGGTGGACTGTCCCGGGCTCTGTGGGGCCGGGCGGCGCTGCTGCACTGGGCCCGGTCTGGATGGGCCTGGGCCCCCTTTCCCTGGCGGGTCGCGGAGTATGGGGGTGCCTACTGGGGTCAGCGGGGGAGCTGGCCCCAGGGAGGGGTCACTTGCCCCTCCCTTCCTTCCCTCCCCATCTCCAGCTGCCTCCCTCTTCCCGCTCCACCACAACCACCCACACATGCAGGGCCTTGGAGTAGGGGTATGTCACCAGGGTGCAGAGGAGGCTACCCCCCCTCTGTCCCCTTCTGGCTGCCTCTGCCTCAATTTTATCCCACAACTTAGACATTCACATTACTCACACTCTCATTACACATACATATAGGATCTTGGGGGTGGGCACGATACACGGAGTCCAAAGTACCATCAGGGTGTACACCCCACCCCTGGCATCGTTGCCCACCTCTCAATTTTAAATACACGTAGACATTGAGGGCTAGCAGGAGGGACCATGCGCTTACCTGCTGCTCTCTGGCAGGTAGCTCCAAGCCCTCCTGGGTTTTAAATGCACCTTAGAACACACATGCATCAACATTACAATGAGCGGGTGGAGGGAGGTTCGGAGTCTTCTCTCACCCCCGTTCTCTGCGACCTGCTGGAGCAGGGGGGCTAGGACTAGGAGGAGGAGTTGGCCGTCCGACTGCGGTCTGGAGTGTGGAGCCTTCCTGCTGCTGCGGAGTCGGGGCGGTCTGCCTCCCCCCACCGCAGGGAAAAGGGAAACACCACCTGGGTCTGGGTGCAGTTCCCCCTCCAGGGGCGGGGGCACCTAGACCCGGTTTGTAGGGTACGCTTGGGGAGTGTGATCGTGTGTACAACGTCTCTTTATGTCTGTCTCCACGTTGGTTGAGTGTGGAGTAAGTGCATATGAGAGCATGAGGGTGGGAATGGATGTTTGTATCTGTGTGTGCCTGTATGTCTGTGTCTATATGTCAGGTTGGGTGTCAGGCGCCACCTCTCTGGGGACATCTCAGGCCCTCCAAGGTTTGGAGGCCTATCTCCCCCTACCACCACTTCCCCTGCCAGTGGCGGACCCCCTCAGACATCGGTGCGTTGGTGGTTCTTTGTGTCCGGGGATGGGCGTCCGGGTACACACCGGCTCACTCCTTGGCGGCCGCTTATCGGGGCCTGGAGCCTGGGGCTCGCTCGGGCCACTTCGGAGGTGGGGTGCCCCCGGCCTCTCGGCCTGGGGCTCGGTCACTCAGGCGCAGCTGGCTGCCGGCGGAGCTCACGGGCGCGTCACTGCAACTCCCCCTGGCTTCTGCTCCGCGGCTGCTGAGTGAGCCCTCATCTGGGACTCTCCTCAGCTCTTTCCGGGACAGTGGCGCAGCTGCCCCTCTGTTGGTCTTCCTTGGTCTCTTGTGTTCTGGGGGCCTCTGGATGTCTGGAGTTTTGATCTCCTCCACACCTGCTTCACGCCCTGGAGGACGGGGCTGTGGCCCCCCCACACCCTCTAGCAGATTATTACATGAAGGAACCTTTTAAAAAAACAAAAAACAAGCGCGTCCATGCTCACAGGTGTACACACGGGTGATCACACCCACAAACTACACCCTTTTTGGCTCCTACCTCAAAGCACACTGTGTTCTGTTGATCTTATGTGCTGCACAATAATGTTTAACATTTAGTATTTACTGTCATATTCCCATATATCATTGTGATGTTGTTTATTCTATTACTCTTGTTCTCTTCTGCTTGCTTTCTTTTTTCTTTCTCAGCAGGTGATCCAGGTGATTGATATATGCATTTTTTTTTTCTCTGCCCGTTCTGTTGGTTTTTGTCTTTTGCCCTTCTCCCCCGTCCCTCTTCTCAGCTGTTTCTCTTTCCCTCTTTCTTTCTCCCCTTCTTTCCCCCAGTCAAGTCTGTCCCGTATTCAGTAAGTGAAAATAAAATAAACAATAAAAGGTGAATCAAATGGACCATTACGGCAAGGCTGGGATGGTCAGTTTGGTAAAGTAAATCCGTTGGGCATCTTTCTTTGCCTTTAGACAACAATTCTGATGGCAAAAGAGCCAAACGGGACAGGCAAAAAAAAAAAAAAAAAAAAAAAAAAATTTACGTGAAATAACCCACACTGTCAATATATAGCACTATTTATTTTTTTCTGATTTGTATATTTGTACAATTGATATTTTTGAATACTGTTCATATGTATTATAGTGCTGCAGAACTGCAGCTCATCCCCTTTTCTTTTCCCACATGTCTGCACCGAGTAGAAGATGCTACTTATTGTACACGTGTATAGTGACATTAACAGGAATTCTAAACAGATGCTGCAAAGACCTCTGGCGAAGCAGAACCAGCCGGTGCAGAGTCTTCTGGAGGTGACAGAGCTAGGTGGAGCTGCACAGTGTGCACAGCCTGCTCACGTTGCTTCTCAGGCATGGGGAGTCCATGACTATCTGTGGAAGTTTTATTACTGTATTTATTTACAATATTAGGAATCTTAAAATTATTGCGCTTACCAACAAACTTTGAGTTTGCAATGTTTGTAGTCATATGAGATTTAAAATCTTTGATCTTTGATTGCTTCAGTAAGATCTAGACCCTATATTAGGAAGTAAGCTCAACATACCCAGGGTATCTTCCTGGGTCTAGTAGCTACAATTCCCACAGTATAAAAGAGACTTATCAGCAGATTAGAGTTCAGTATCAGTCTATTAGTTTATTTTTATAAAATTTAGAATTATGTTGTAAAATTAAACTTTACATTTTAATCTTTAAAAAGTTAATTAGTTTTTTAGTTGTATTGTTTTACACATGTGTTGCAGAGCTGTAATTGTCAAATGAATTAAAATCTAATTGAATAACATTGTTTTGGATATATTCAAAACCTTTTATGACGAAAAGTGACCACGTCCAGTGTGAACATAATCAATATCACTCCAGTTTTGACCCAGAGTGGCAGAGCAGGTCAGAAACTAACCAGAAGGTCGGTGGTTCGATCCCAGGCTGCTCCAGGCTGCATGCCAAATATCCTTAGGCAAGATACTAACCCCATGTTTGCCTACTGGCGGTGGTCAGAGGGCCCGGTGGCACCAGTGTCCGGCAGCCTCGCCTCTGTCAGTGCGCCCCAGGGCAGCTGTGGCTACAATGTAGCTTGCCACCAGTCACCAGTGTGTGAATGGGTGGATGACTGAATGTAGTGTAAAGCGCTTTGGGGTCCTTAGGGACTAAGTAAAGCGCTATACAGCAGGCCATTTACCATTTGATTTTACTTTTGGATTTGATTTTACAGCCAAATTATAAAGTGAGAGGTACAATGACACTGTGGATCGCTGCATGCATGCGACTTTCAAAGTGAAAGAATAATGATTTAGTTTAATTTACATAGTGCTATTTCACAATAAGAATGACATTGAGGCATTGTATATTGGAAGGTAACCCTAGTTAACTCTACAATGTTAGAGAGAGTACCCCAAAATTCAGATGAGCCCCTGTGAGCAACACTTGGTGACAGCGGGAAGGAAAAGTTCCCTTTAAATATGAAAGGACCAGATGGTCCAGGCTCAGGGAGGGGCGACCACCTGGTAGGGGTGATGGTGGGGAAAGAATATGGGAGAGGGGATCAAATTTAATTGAATGCAGCACTGTTGTGTAAAAATTTCGGTTGTGAAATAACTGGAGTGAAGAAGGAGTATTAATTGTATAATAGGAGAACCCATGTCACTTAGATGTCTGTGAAGATTCTCAGTCATCCAGGTCATCGTACTCTAAGGAGCTTGGAAAGAAAAGCGTCTGGACTTCTTTAAGTTGTTTGAAGACGTTTCACCTGTCATCTGAGAAGCTTTTTCAGTTCTAGGGTTAAATGGTGGAGAGTCACCAACTGTTTGCCATCTATAATCCAGTATTGAGATCCCTTCCCAAACGCCTTAACGCCCACTCACATCCTGGGCCATCTGAACTCAGGAAATCCTGAAATCCTGTTGTAAAACCTAGCCCCACCCTATGCTATTATGGTCTTCTCATAACAATGATAAGAATATTAAACTGGCCCAATATGGCATGTTAGTTAATACAGAGACACACATGTTAATATGACCTCTGGTCTCCCACTCAGAGACACAGGTCTCCAAGTGTCCAGCATTCAGACAGCTACCAGATAAATTGAGAAAATCTGCTCACACAGATATGTTGAGCCAAGTACTGTCAATAAGGCCTCTACAATGTTCTGAAGACAGTTAAACTTATCAGGTAGTGATGTCCAGCAGGTGAAAATGCAAGCTCCATGAACACGCACAGCTGTGGATTCCTGCTGCGTTCGTAGTTCTGCAAACTTTGACCCCCACAGAGTCGAGCTTTTCAGTTCAATCAGCTGCATTTCGATGTCCTCTGTGTCCAGCCAGTTAATGCGAGGCAAATCCCGCTGCTCATTAAAGCTTTCTGGTTTGATACGAAAAGAAAACATTGGTCCATACACCTGAAAGTCCCGAAAACGCATTGTGAATTCTGTCTCAAGTCTACAGATGTATCCGTGTGTTTCCGCGGTGCTGATGCTGCACTGAGCAGGTAGCACCTGAAGCATTTGAAGTGTCAGAATGTGGAAATTTCAGCATCACTTGAAAAAACTGGCAGCTAGCAACGTCCCTCTCACCGGTAGGTCAGAGTTATTTTTAGCCAATTACAAGTTGAATCTGGTAGTTGGGGTTGTTAGCTAAGATACCGTCATTAAGAAGCAGCACAACTAATGTGTCTATGTGAGCTAATTTTTGCACTGCTGGCCCGGCCATTTATTTTTTAATGCAGCTTCTCAGATTAATTCACTGTGTGTCAAGGGCTGGACTGGGACAAAAAAAATCGGGACAACAACAGCTGATCAAGCTTAAACATGCTTCTGTTGTTTAGCGCAACATCCACTGGTTTCTTCTTTCTGGAGCAAAGTAGGTGATAAACAAGTGAGACGGGACTTGCGTCAGAAAAGCCTCACAGCTGATCAATTAGCAGCTTCATGATTGAAGTAGCAACAGGAGAGGGAGGGGAGAGAATGAGAGAAGAAGAGGCAGCTGACAGGGTGAAAAAGCAGAATAACTCCAGCTTTGTGTCTTTTTTTCATGCTATCTGAAGTATGGGACAAACTGTGTTCCTTTTCAGCTCAATACGAAACGCGTAATATTTTCTCTAAATACGGGACGATTCCGTTTTTACAGGATGGTTGGCAACTCTACTAACTAACCTTATGAAAAAAATAAAGTTCACTATCAGTAACGTCATAGCACCCACCCAGCTGTATTCTAAACTCTGTCATGCTAGCTAGTACGCAGTACGAGTTATTGTAACTGAATGTAAAAAGTCAACACAACAAAAATAAACTACATCTAAACTTGGTTTATATCTGACCCAGATAGACTGCATGTCACGGTCCTGGGTCAGTGACCCAGTGTTTTGAGTTTCTTGTGCCTCTGAGTTTTTTGTATTATGTTCTTAGTTCTCTTTGTTGTCCCAGCTTATTCTTTAGTGTAGTGTCTTAGTTTGGTTTTCTTGTATTCTGTTTAGTTCTGAGTATTTAGTAGCTGCCCTCTGTGTTTCTTAGTTGCTCTGTCTCCCTAGTCTAGTTTGCATCTGTGCTAATTCCTGTTTTACTTTGAAGGTCTGTGTCTCATGTGAGTGTATCCTACTTTGCTCCCTTGTCTCGTCAGTTCTGATTTCTCCCAGCTGTGCTCTCCTTCTGTGTCTCATTCCCCTCGTTACTTCCCATTGTATTTAAACCCTGTGTTCCTCTGAGTCAGTGTCGTGTCGTCCCTCATGCTGTGTGTTTCTACCCGTAGCTCCCTGTGTGTTTTGTTAGAGTCTTCCCAGTTTAGATTTTGTAGAGTTTTTGTGTTCAGCAATAAAAGCTGCCATTTTGAGTTCAATCCTGTCTCCAGTGAGTTTGCGTTTGGGTCCAATTCCTGCCGGCACACAGCCGAAACATGACAGAGCGACGCGACCATTACATGGACCCAGCAAACCGCTCTCAGCTGCGTGAGCGTCAGGATGCTGCCTTTGCTGAGCTAGAGGAGGAGCTCTGCTTGAGGCCGTGGCGCACTCCTGACTACGGGTGGATTTTCCGAGGAACTCGGCTGGCTCTCGGCGCTCTCCTGCCGCTTCACCTGCACCCAAGCCGCGGCCGCTTCAGGTGGGAATTCTCCGCGTCTCTTCAATTGCCCACGCTCCAGCCTCGGCGTCGCCGTTCTGCACGCCGGAGGCTCAGCTATTTTCTCCGCCCGCTTCCCCTTCCCATAGGAAGCGGCACACACGCCGCAATAAGATGGACAATGTTAAGCAACTACCGGTGGTGAGTTACACTGATTATCCTTCTCCCGCTTCTCTGGACATTAAAAACAATAGACTCACTCCTGATCCTGTCAATGTGTCCCTGATGGACGACGACATAGACTGGGAGAACTTTTTCTGCTCTGCTCCCTCTGAGCTGGGAAATGACAATAGTGTTTTTCAAACCGTGAACCCTATCAGTACAAAACCTGGAAAAACTGTGAAACATTGTGGGAAAGAGGCAGAGTTTATTTTTGATACGTCTGTTTTTGTGGACCCGGTGGAGATTCCTTTTGAGCCTGCCCAAGCAAAGACTGTTTTTTCTGAGCCTAATTCTTCATCTACCTGTGTTTCTCCTCCCAGGGCAGCTCGGGCCCGGCTTTTCTCTACACCCGTTTCAGTCCCTCGGGTGGGGAAAGCTGAGGTCCCGCTGGTCCCTACTCCGGCTCCCAGGCCGGCTGAGGCCCTATCGGTCCCTGCACCCGTACCAGCTCCTCGGATGGGGGCAGCAGCTGCTCAGCCATGGCCGGTGCCTGTTCCAGCCCCGAGGGTGAGGGCAACTGTGACTCAGCTTCCTCCTGCACCCATACCTACTCCTCGGGTGGGAGTGGCTGGCGTCCGGTCTGCCATATCACCAGTGCCGGTCCCTGAGGTGAGGCCAGTGAGTACACAGCCTACCTCTGCACCCGTACCTACTTCTAGGGTGGGAGTGGCTCGTGTCTCGCAGATGCCTGCACCAGTTTCTGTGCACTGTAAGCTCAAGGGTGTCTGACCAGCCATATTCTTCATGTTCAGAAGGCTCAGAAGACTTAGTTCACCTCCTCATCTCCACTGGAGGGTCCGAGGGGCCCGTCCAGCCTCCTGTCTCCGCTGGAGGGTCCGTGGGGCCCGTCCAGCCTCCTGTCTCCGCTGGAGGGTCCGTGGGGCCCGTCCAGCCTCCTGTCTCCGCTGGAGGGTTTGAGGGGCCCGTCCAGCCACCAGCTGCTCCACCAGCAGCCTCATCCACGTTTGCAGAAGCAGTGTGATCCATGCCGCCGCCAGCTGCAGCCTCCGTGTCTTCATCCTCGCCAGCTGCGGCCTCCGTGTCTCCACCCACGCCGTCGCCTGGTCCAGCTCCAGCATCATCAGCTTCAACCTCGTCTGGTCCAGCCTCATCCGAGTCTTCATCCTCGTCTGGTCCAGCCTCATCCGAGTCTTCATCCGAGTCTGCAGCGTCAGCTGCTAAGCTGCCGTCTGGTCCTGCCTCGCCTGGTCCTGTGCCCACCAAGCCTCGGCCAGTACGCTGTAACGTCGGGTTGCGTTTAGTGGTTGAGAGGAGGCGGCAAAACACTTAGCAGGGTAGCCAAAAGAGTACACACTCACGCTGGCGTTGGGAATTCCACAGTGTGTTCTTTAATATACCTTCTCTTCATCAACCATATAAGCCCGGTTGAACGGCTGCAGCTTAACAAACATAGCGCACAGTGTTCGTACAACCCATAACGTTGCAAACAAAGGTGTCTGGAGAGGTAAAACATAAAATCCGTCCCTCCTCATGCACTAGCGTACAAGCACATGTCCACACAATTACAGAGAGAGAGAGAGACCAGTGGCACAAACTGATGACACCATCAACCCTCGACTTGGGTGTCTTAAAGGGACACCACACCATAGTGGCTGTTACAACGCCTGACGCTTGAGAGTCGCCGCCGCCTTCCACGCGGCCGGCCCCCGGTCCCGCTCTGTAGCCGCCGCCGTCCGCATGGTCGGCCCCCTGAACTGGACTGTGTTTGGGCTGTTTTCTTGGACTCCGGTGTTTGCTGTGCACTGCTTTTGTTTTCTTTTTTTTCTTTTTTTTTTTTGCCTGTCCCGTTTGGCTCTTTTGCCATCAGAATTATTGTCTAAAGGCAAAGAAAGATGCCCAACGGATTTACTTTACCAAATTGACCATCCCAGCCTTGCCATAATGGTCTATTTGATTCACCTTTTATTGTTTATTTTATTTTCACTTGCTGAATACGGGACAGACTTGACTGGAGGAAAGAAGGGGAGAAAGAAAGAGGGAAAGAGAAACAGCTGAGAAGAGGGACGGGGGAGAAGGGCAAAAAACAAAAACCAACAGAATGGGCAGAAAAAAAAAAGAAAGAAAAAGAAAATGCATATATCGATCACCTGGATCACCTGTTGAGAAAGAAAAAGGAAAACAAGCAGAAGAGAACAAGAGTAATAGAATAAACAACATCACAATGATATATGGGAATATAACAGTAAATACTAAATATTAAACATTATTGTGCAGCACATAAGATCAACAGAACACAGTGTGCTTTGAGGTAGGAGCCAAAAAGGGTGTAGTTTGTGTGTGTGAGCACCTGTGTGTACACCTGTGAGCATGGACGCGCTTGTTTTTTTAAAAGGTTCCTTCATGTAATGATCTGCTAGAGGGTTTGGGGGGGCCACAGCCCCGTCCCCCAGGGCATGAAGCAGGTATGGAGGAGATCAAAACTCCAGACATCCAGAGGACCTCAGAACACAAGAGACCAAGGAAGACCAACAGAGGGGCAGCCGCGCCACTGTCCCAGAAAGAGCTGAGGAGAGTCCCGGATGAGGGCTCACTCAGCAGCCGCGGAGCAGAAGCCAGGGAGAGTTGCAGTGACGTGCCCGTGAGCTCCGCCGGCAGCCAGCTGTGCCTGAGTGACCGAGCCCCAGGCCGAGAGGCCGGGGGCACCCCACCTCCGAAGTGGCCCGAGCGAGCCCCAGGCTCCAGGCCCCGACAAGCGGCCGCCAAGGAGTGAGCCGGTGTGTACCTGGACGCCCATCCCCAGACACAAAGAACCACCAACACACCGATGTCTGAGGGAGTCCGCCACTGGCAGGGGAAGTGGCGGTGGGGGGAGATAGGCCTCCAAACCCGGAGCGGAAAGCTCCTGCAAGGTGTGACAATCTCCCCCACCAGTTGAAGAGCCCCCCAGGTGGCTCGACGCACCGGCGGCACCCTGCGCCACCCTGCGCCAGGGCTGGGCCCCCATGCACCCACCCGCCCACAACCCCGGCAACACACCGACCAGGACCCAAGCCCCCGAGGCCCGGCCAGGGCCCCAGCCCAGAGACGGAGCGCCCCCAGAACCTCACGCCCATCCCGGACCCACCCAGGGGCAGCCAGGCTACCAGGTCAGTAACCCACGTCCGTCAGCACAGACCCTCCCCTAGCCCCGCTGCACGCAGCCACGAGGAAACAGTCACCCGAGAGCCAACAGAGCCCCTAACCGGACATGACCGCTACCCCGGATTGAGCCCCCCAAGGAAGATGCCTCCGGGGAACCCCCCGACGCCCTAGGCCTGTCCCTACCCCCACACCAATCACAACAGTGAAGGCGGGACCAAACTATGACCCCCCACCCCCACTAGGTGATGGAGCTGATCAAAGGAGCCCAGAGCAATTGATCTGGTGTGGTGGCAGAGGCTGTATCAAGACTAATGTAATCTAATAGATCATTTCTATATTGGTTAGAATTAAGATTATTTTTATTTTTCCAGTTCATGAGGACTGTTTTCTTGGCTATGCATAGGGCAGTGAAAACCATATGGACTATATTCTTTTCTGAAGTGACATTATCTAAGCTGCCCAACAAACACATTAAGGGGGAAGTTGGAATGTTACATTTCAGACACTTTGATAAGTCTTCACATATCTCGTGCCAAAACTTTTGCACTGGTGGACAGAACCAAAGAGCGTGGATATAATTGTCCGGTGAATTGGTTTGGCAGTGTGAGCAGTTGTTGGTAGACGTAAAGCCCATCTTGAACATCCGATGACCTGTATAGTGCACTCTATGTAATATTTTGTATTGAATTAATTGAAGACTGGGATTTCTGATTAGATGAAAGGTTTTTAAGCAAGTCTGAGACCAGAAGTTTTGGTCTAAGTTAACTGATAAATCCGCTTCCCATTTTGCAATAGGAAGTGATATTGATTCATCTGTTTTAGAAAGCATTCTATATATTTTGGATAGTAATTTGGGGGTTTTAAGAGTAAGAAATTGAACCACACTTGGTGGTGTTTGTAGTTCAACTTGACCCGGTTTAAATTTCTTTTTTACTATGGATTTAATTTGTTGATATTCTAAAAATCTTTTCTTGTTGATCCCATATTGTGTAACTAGTCCGTCAAATGAAATAAATTCTGTTCCTTCTAATATATGTTCTAAATATTTGATTCCTTTACCACTCCAATCTGAAAAGTTTATCATATTATTGTTTTGTAATATGTCAGGGTTGTTCCAGATAGGTGTACGTTTGCATGGGATTAATGAAGACTCCGTCAATTTTAGAAACTCCCACCATGCTGTCAGAGAAGAGCTGATGTTGATGCTTTTAAAGCATTCATGTCGTTGGATGTTTGAGCTGATAAATGGTAGGTCTGAGATCTCTAGATTATTGCAAAGTGCTTGTTCTACATCTAGCCAAGGTTCATCTAAGAGGGTATGTTTTAGCCATCCTGAGATAAACTGAAGCCTGTTGGCTAAGAAGTAGTGCTGAAAGTTAGGTAGTTCTAATCCTCCTCTATCCTTGGTCTTTTGTAGTGTTTTTAAGCTTATACGTGGGGGTTTATTTTTCCAAAGGAATTTGGACATACATGAATCTAGAGATCTGAACCAATCTTGTGGCGGTTTAGTTGGGATTATTGAGAATAAATAATTTAATTTTGGTAAGACCATCATTTTTATAGCAGCAACCCTTCCCATGAGTGATATGGGTAGACATTTCCACCTAGCCAGATCATCTTCTACCTTCTTTAAAAGTGGGATATGGTTTAATTTAGTTAGATCTGCAAGCTTGGGAGAAACATTAATACCTAAATATTTTATATTTCCCGATTGCAGTGGTGTAGAAGAGGAATTATGGAGGGAGCAATTAATCGGTAGGACTGTAGATTTGGACCAGTTAATTGAGTAATCTGATATTCTTGCAAAAGAGTTTATCAATTCAATCACCCCAGAGATATTGGTTTGTGAATTTTGGAGAAAGAGTAACACATCATCCGCATAAAGGCTGATTTTATGTTCCACGTTCTTGCATTTTATGCCCTTAATTACTGAATTCTGTCTAATTGCTGCTGCTAGTGGTTCAATAAAAATTGCAAACAGTGAAGGGGAGAGTGGGCATCCCTGCCTGGTGCCCCTCAAGAGACAGAAGCTGGAGGATGTCTGGTCATTTGTTCTGACACAAGCTGTTGGGGAATTATATAATATTTTTAACCAGTTGATGAAAGAGGATCCAAAACCAAATTTGTGTAAAGTTGCAAAAAGAAATTTCCAGTTAACTCTGTCAAATGCTTTTTCTGCGTCTAAAGAGAATATTGTAGTTTCTAGGTTTTTACTGTATGAGTAGTCTATCAAATTAAGTAATCTGCGTGTATTTGTTGATGACTGCTTTTGTTTTCTGCTCCAGCTGTGGCTCCAGAAAACATCAGCTGATACTAGAAATTAATATTAAATAAATTCTAACAACAGCTGATCAAGCTTAAACGTGCTGCTGTTGTTTAGCGCGACATCCGCTGGTTTCCTGTTTCTGGCGCAAAGTGGGCGATAAACAAACAAGAGAGACGATCAGCTGATCATTGATCAGTTTCATGATTGAAGTAGCAATAGAAGAGGCAGCTGTAAAGACAGAATAACTCCAGCTTTGTGTCTTTTTCCATCCTAGCTGAAGTACGGGACAAACTGCGTCTCTTCTCAGCTCAATACGAAACGCGTAATATTTTCTCTGAATGAGGGACCATTCCATTTTTTAAGGAGCTGTTGGCAACTCTACTAACTAACCTTATGAATAAAATAAAGTTTACTATCAGTAACATCATAGCAACAGCTGTATAAACTCGTCATGCTAGCTCACGCAGTATCAGGTATTGTAACTGACTGTAAAAAGTCAGCACAACGAAAATAAACTGCACCTAAACTTGGTTTATATCTGACCCAGATAGACTGCAGGTCATAACTTCTTACCTGAAGTTCAGTTCACCTGACACTCGGACCGGCGGCCGCCTCGGGTCTCTCCTCCTGCCTCACCTTCCCTCATCCACCTGCTGGCCTCTGTGGAAGCTCCGCCATAGCCACCACCAAACAACTGAGTTATTTTTACACATCGGCCAGCATCTGGCCAATCCACCACCTCTCATTGTTCATGCCGTTACAAAAAAAAAAAAAAAAAAAAAAAAAGTCATCAGCCCACCATGCAAACGTCCGATGGCTAGTCCAGCTATGTTAACTTGTTAATCTTTCGCCGAAAAAATGTTTTCTGCGGTGCTGTCTTTCGTGCTTGGCTCTCCTACCTTTGCTAACATGATAACATGCGCATAGTGCAGAAGCCGGTGCTGCATTCACTTACCCTCGGATAGCTGAGATTCACTCTGAAACCATAATCGTACATTTGATATTTCATTAAATTTTATTGTTTTAGCTTCGGGGTGGCACCTGGGGTGGCCAGTCTGGTTGGGGGGGTGGCCTGTGCCCCCCCAGGCCACCCCGCTGGACATGCCATTGAGGAGGACAGGCAGGTGGCAGACGCTGAACGCCAGATCGAAACCTAGACACAAGTAGGCAGATTTAACGCAGCTCCAACAACATATGAATGCAATGCTTTCGCGGGAGTCTAGTTACCACAGAGAGGTGATTAACGGACTGGCGTGGAGCATCCGTCAGCGGCGGGTTAAGTAGCTCTTCTGGAGAGCAGGTGTGCCGGTGATGGCCCAGTCTGGGGGTGTGGCTACCCGCGCATCACACATTCCACACACAGGACCACGTACCATGACAGTAGGTCATAACTTCTTATCTGAAGTTCAGTTCACCTGACACTCGGACCGACAGCCGCCTTTGGGTCTCTCCTCCTCCTCCTGCCTTCCCTTTCCCTCATCCACCTGTTGGCCTCTGTGGAAGCTCCGCCATAGCCACCACCAAACAACTGAGTTATTTTTACACATCGGCCAGCATCTGGCCAATCCGCCACCTTTCATTCTTTATACCGTTACAAAAAAACAAACAAACAAAAAAAACCTCCATTGGCCCACAAAAACAAAAAATCACCAAATGCCAAAGGAAGAAAAATAGGGTCAAAAACCGTACTTGTAACTTGAAACTTGAAACTTGAGTGCAGAGTTTGACACTTATTTTTTGGCTAAGTCCACACACAAATCTTTTTTACGCACACACAAATTCTTTTTACACATACAAATCCTGATTTACAAGTACAAAACTGATTTACAAGTACAAAATATTTATGACCACAATTTGAGCCCATTCAACCTTTTTCCTATTGTTTGAACTCAATCTGTGATTATTTAAATACGTCTCTTGTGCTACGCCAGAATAAACATCAACCTGTGATTACACAGCAGTCTCAGGCTGTGTCCCAATTCAGGGTCTGCACGCTTGAAGTACGCGCACTACGCGTACTACGTACGGTGCATACTATAAGTACGAGAAGTGCGGAAGTGCGAGGCCTGTGAAATGGGACAGTCTAGCCCAGGGGTGGGCAACTCCAGGCCTCGAGGGCCGGTGTCCCTGCAGGTTTTAGATGTGTCCTTGAACCAACACAGCTGATTTAAATGGCTAAATTAGCTCCTGCAGTTCTCCAGAGGCCTGGTAACAAACTAATCATGTAATTCAGGTGTGTTGACCCAAGGTGAGATCTAAAACCTGCAGGACACCGGCCCTCGAGGCCTGGAATTGCCCACCCCTGGTCTAGCCTTTGTCGCGCTGTTCAGGTTGCCTAGCAACCATGATATTAACCGCGAGAAATGTTTCATACAGCATTGTGTGACATAAATGAAGGAGAAAAAATGTTTTGTTTGTCATTCATTTTTGTCATGACATCACTTTGATTAGTTGAGTATCTGAGGCTGAGACCACGGGACTGTAAAACATGATTGTTGGGCCTCATTTCTGTACTGAACAGTCATTTCAAGATTAGTTAGTAAATAACAATTAACTTATGTTATGCTGAGATAAAATTTTCAAAAAAGCTTATGCAAATGAACCTGATTATCAAGTGTCTTAGTTTCCTTCTCATTGTAGAGTTTCACTCACACAGGGAGTCTGACAGGTTGTACTACTTGTCAGGAATGTCTAAAATTCCTGACAAGGCAGACTTGAACAGAGGATTCATTAACTCTACACATACTGTGTTTACATGTATGCTTACACACGTTGTATGTGCATGTTTTTTCAAATTTTCCCAGCAAAATATAAAGAACTAAAGACTGACTTGAGACTTGACTGTTCCACAGTATACAGAATGTCTCAATGTGTAGTATTACATATCAACACTTCACCTGGTTCTTTGATTCCTCATAGGCATCTGGTGGAAGACAACACACTGCTCAGTAGACCATTTTAACACTTTTATTACTTCTGGAAGGGAGATACGTCCTGCATGCACGCTATACCGTGAATCTCAAAATGGTGGCATGGGCTTAACAGTTTTATTACAGGCTGTCCCTAATCTTATACATATATATATATATATAAATTCCCCACTCGTTCCTGTGGGCGGTCAATCCTTCAAGCTCGGGTCCTCTACCAGAGGCCTGGGAGCTTGAGGGTCCTGCGCAGTATCTTAGCTGTTCCTAGGACTGCGCTCTTCTGGACAGAGACCTCCGCTGTTGTTCCTGGGATCTGCTGGAGCCACTCACCTAGCTTGGGAGTCACCGCACCTAGTGCTCCGATTACCACCTGGACCACCGTCACCTTCACCCTCCACATCTTCTCAAGCTCTTCTCTGAGCCCTTGGTATTTCTCGAGCTTCTCGTGTTCCTTCTTCCTGATGTTGCTGTCATTCGGAACCGCTACATCGATCACTACGGCCATCTTCTCATGTTTGTCTACCACCACTATGTCCGGTTGGTTAGCCACCACCATTTTGTCCGTCTGTATCTGGAAGTCCCACAGGATCTTAGCTCGGTCATTCTCCATCACCCTTGGGGGCATCTCCCATTTTGACCCCGGGACTTCCAGGTTATACTCAGGATGTTCCTGTACACTATGCCGGCCACTTGGTTATGGCGTTCCATGTATGCCCTGCCTGCTAGCATCTTGCACCCTGCTGTTATGTGCTGGATTGTCTCTGGAGCATCTTTACACAGCCTGCACCTGGGGTCTTGCCTGGTGTGATAGACCCCAGCCTCAATGGATCTTGTACTCAGTGCTTGTTCCTCAGTGCTTCCGTGCTGTCTTTCAGTCCAGCTTTGTCCAGCCACTGGTAGGATTTCTGGATATCAGCCACCTCCTCTATCTGCCGGTGGTACATACCGTGCAGGGGCCTGTCCTTCCATGATGGTTCCTCGCCTTCCTCCACTTTCTTGGGTTTCTGCTGCCTGAGGTATTCACTGAGCACGCTGTCAGTTGGGGCCATCTTTGTGATGTATTCGTAGATGTTCCTTGTCTCATCCTGGACTGTGGTGCTGACACTCACCAGTCCCCGGCCCCCTTCCCTCTGCTTAGCGTACAGCCTCAGGGTGCTGGACTTGGGGTGAAACCCTCCATGCATGGTAAGGAGCTTTCTTGTCTTTATGTCAGTGGCTTCTATCTCCTCCTTTGGCCAGCCTATTACCACAGCAGGGTACCTGATCACGGGCAGGGCATAGGTGTGATAGCCGGGATCTTATTCTTACAGTTCAGCTGACTCCTCAGGACTTGCCTGACCGTCTGCAGGTACTTAGTGGTTGCAGCTTTCCTAGCGGCCTCTTCATGGTTCCCATTCACCTGCGGGATCCCCAGGTACTTGTAACTGTCCTCTATGTCTGCAATGTTGCCTTCTGGTAGTTTGATCCCCTCCGTTCTGACTACCTTCCCTCTCTTTGTTACCATCCGACTACACTTCTCCAGTCCGAACGACATTCTGATGTCATTGCTGTATATCCTGCTGGTGTAGATCAGTGAATCGATGTCTCGTTCACTCTTGGTATACAGCTTCATGTCATCCATATACAGGAGGTGGCTGACAACTGCTCCATTCCGTAGTCGTTATATGTAGCCGGTCTTGTCAATTATCTCACTGAGGGGGTTAAGGCCTATGCAGAACAACAGTGGGGACAGAGCATCTCCTTGGTAGATCCCGCACTTGATGGTGACTTGTGCTATGGGCTTGAGGTGGGCCTCCAGTGTTGTCCACCACATCTCCATTGAGTTCCTGATGAAGGCTCTCAGGGTCCCATTGATCTTACATAGTTTTTTTTTTTTTTTTTTTTTTTTTTTTTTTTTTTTTTCTTAAATGACATCAGAAACAGCAGTATGCGACATTACGTGATGGCAGAGCTTCAGTTCATCCTTTGTCATTTTTTTTTTTTTTTTTTTTTTTTTTTAATAAATAGGACAGGGGGAATGAATGAGAGAGAGAGGGGGAGAGAAAGAAAGAAAACCCAAGGGGAGAAGAGACGGTGAGAAGGGGGGGGAAGAGAGACAAAAAAAAAAAAAACTCCTGGGTCACCTGTATGGAGAAAAAACAAACAAACAAACAAACAAACAGAGGAGACAGCAAACAACAAAGAGCAACATAATAATAGAGAAAACAAAGCACCATCACAATAAACTAGCTAGTCATAGATATCAGTATTTACTAAGTAATAAACGATATTGTGCAGCACGCAAGATAGACAGCGCACAGTGTGCTTTGAGGCAGCAGCCAAGAAAGCTTTAGTCCGCGTCTGTGAATACCCATGTGTGCATACCTGTGTGGATCAGCATGCTTGCATTCCAAAGGTTTCTCCATGTAATGATCTGCTAGGGAGTGTGGGGGGGCCACAGCCCCATCCTCCAGGGTGTGAAGCGGGTATGGAGGAGATCAAAACTCCAGACATCCAGAGGCCCCCAGAACACAAGAGACCATGGAAGACCAACAGAGGGGCAGCCGCGCCACTGTTCCAGTAAGAGCTGAGGAGAGTCCCAGATGAGGGCTCACTCAGCAGCCGCGGAGCAGAAGCCAGGGGGGGTTGCAGTGACGCGCCCATGAGCTCCGCCGGCCCCCAGCTGCGCCTGAGTGACCGAGCCCTAGGCCGAGAGGCCGGGGGCACCCCACCTCCAAAGGGGCCCGAGCGAGCCCCAGGCCCCAGGCCCCGACAAGCGGCCGCCAAGGAGTGAGCCGGTGTGTACCCGGACGCCCACCCCCAGACACAAAGAACCACCAACACACCGACACCTGAGGGAGTCCGCCACCGGCAGGGGAAGTGGTGGTGGGTGGAGATAGGCCTCCAAACCTTGGAGGGCCTGAGGTGTCCCCAGAGAGGTGGCGTCTGATACCCAACCTGACATATAGACACAGACATACAGGCACACACAGACACAAACATCCATTCCCACCCTCATGCTCTCATATGCACTCACTCCACACTCAACCAACGTGGAGACAGACATAAAGAGACGCTGTACACACAATCACACTCCCCAAGCGTACTCTACAAACCGGGTCTAGGTACCCTTGCCCCTGGAGGGGGGAATTGCACCCAGACCCAGGTGGTGTTACCCTTTTCCCTGCGGTGGGGAGAGGCAGACCACCCCGACTCCGCAGCAGCAGGGAGGCCCCACACCCCAGACCGCAGTCGGACGGCCAACTCCTCCTACTAGCCCCCCCGCTCCAGCAGGCCGCAGAGAATGGGGGTGGGAGAAGACTCCAAACCTCCCTCCACCCGCTCATTGTGGTGTTGATGCATATGTGTTCTAAGGTGCAATTAAAACCCAGGAGGGCATGGAGCTACCTGCCAAGGAGCAGCAGGTAAGCGCATGGTCCCTCCTGCTAGCCCTCAATGACTAAGTGTATTTAAAATTGAGAGGTGGGCAACGACGTCAGGGGTGAGGTATACACCCTGATGGTGAT